>NC_080598.1:62361399-62363899 GCF_027887145.1 Ammospiza caudacuta | reverse complement strand
GAAATTATTTATTTTCTGCACCCTATTCTGACAAAATACCTTTATTCCCACACCTGTTTTAAGAGTGAGCCTTGAGCAGGTTATTGGTTTGCCTTTGCCTTGCAAGGGGATTTTCCTCCTCCTCTCATCCAGTGATGGATCTCCTGGATAAGCCACAAAGCAGAGGGAGCTGCAGGGACCTGGGATAAAGCTGTGGCAGGCTCTGTCCCACGGGATGTCTGTCCCAGGCTTTTGGCAGCTCTCAACCTTTTGGCTCCTGACCCCTTTTTTTTTTTTTTTTCCTCTTGGCATCCCACTTTGATCTACCCGGAGCAAATTGTGCTTCTCCTCACTAAAAAGCATCTTCTCACTGAGCAGCTCTGACCTAACACCCTCAGGGCTCTCCAGAAACCAAATTCTGCCACAAAACACACACACAGACCCTCTGGATCTAGGGAAGAGCATTCCAAGTTTATTCACAGACCCTCTGTGCTTTTCCTTTCCAGCCCTAAAGCATCATCCCCTGTCCCTACAATTTGCTCCTTGCTCCCACCTTTCCTGCTGGGAAATTCTGCCTGTTTTCAGCTGCTCACCTGGATCCCTGGGGAAAATTTCTTTTCCTCTGGGGATGTTTGAGGGGTTTATGGTGTTGGTGTTGATCCCTGAGCCTCGGATGTGCCCGAGACCTTGCTGCTCCCTCTGATCCCTGCTCTGATTCCAGCCTGGTTCTCTCCTTGGCTCTTTGCAGGGTGGTTGGCTCATGACATCCCAGTTTTGCTGGAGGGTTTAACCTGTTTTTTTTTTTTTTTTTTTTGTTTTTTTTTTTTTTTTTTTCAGAAAAAATAAATTTTTCTGGGGTTTTTTTTCCCCTTTGTATCCTTCCCTCCTGATGAATTCAGGTGCTGATAAGGGACTTGCCAGCCTGGAGCCATCAGGTGTGTGTTACATTATTGGCACTGCAGACAGGCCCTTGCTGTTTTATAAATGTAAGTACCTCTCCTAATCAATAAATCAACATTCATGCTACTTTAAGTAGCCACAACGAGGAGAAGGAATTTTCTGATAATTTCCTTTTCTTTCTGGTTAATTTATTTGTCCGTGTAAAGCTCTGATTTGCTGGGGGACAGATCCTCAGCTCAGTGCCCTGGATTTTCACCAGGGCCATTTCCAAACATTTGCTTGGATGCAGAGTCATAGAATCTTGGAGTGGTTTGGGTTGGAAGAGACCTAAAGGAAAATCCAGTTCCAACCCCCCTTGAATATCCTCAGTGTCCAGACTGGGTTGGGAAATGCAAGAAGGGAAAACAAATAAACTTGACAAGAAGGGAAATGGAATCTTGTGAACCCAAAAAGAAAGGCTTACAAACACTCTGGAAAGGAGATAGGATCAAAAGAAATGCAATTGAAAAAAAACCCAAAAAAATCCAGAAAATTGGGAGATTTATTGTCTTCAAAAAATGGTCTGTGAGGAAATGAGCCGCAGTGCAAAGGACCAAAACATGCCAAAACTAAAGTCACAGATGTTTCAAAAGCAGGGGAAAAAGTCAAGGAGGAAGACACAACTTAGAGGGGAAGATATGAGGGGACATGGCATGGATACTTAAAAAAAAGGAAAAAAAAAAGAAAAAAATCTTTCCCTAAGTGAAAGCCATCAAAAGGCATGGCATGCCATCAAGGGCAGGGACAAGCACCAAAGATTCCTCTATTGGTCCTCATTGAAATCACAAGATTCCGTTTCCCTTCCCGAAAGGAAATTTCATTTTCTCTTTCAGAAAGGAAAATATCCAGTGCCGTGGTTATTAGGAATTCTGGAAATATGCCTCTTTCCCCAAGGAAGGGACGTGAGGCAGACCAATACCCCAAAGGCCTGCATGGAAGCCTGTGGGATCTCAGCACCTCAGGATGGAGGTGCAGAGAGGCTGAGACCACCCCTGGGGGGCTCGGGAGTCCTGGAATGCTGCCAGAAGTGTCTGGTGGCTGGACTTTGATCCTACACAGGAAATGACACCTGTATGAGGATGGGAGGAATTCACTGGGTGTATGGTGAAGGGATAAGTTAGTTAAAGTGTAAAACACAGGGTTTAGGATTTTGGTACAGGGGGGTCTAAAGAAGTAAGATGGAGGAATTGGGGCGTGTCCTGTCCTTCTTCTTCTTCTTCTTGGCCTCCATCTTCTGTGGTGGTGGTGGCACTTTGGGATTGGTTATTACTAAAAGTGCACCGGTTAATAAGGGTAGAAGGTATTGGGGAAAAATGATAAATATTGTACACGTAACTTCGGGTATAAAGATAAGTGACCGCCCCAGGGGCTCGCAGTGTGCCCATGGCTGACTTGCTGTGCAGACCTCTGTCGGGCTGAAAGAAAATCTTTTAGATAAACAATTAATAAACACCGAGACCGAGACAAGATCAGAAGTCTCTCCTCGTCCTTTGAAGCGCCGGGCTCTTCAAGGCCATCCCTGGGCCTTTCCAGGCCATCTAAACAGCACAGAAAACCTTACAGAAACCCCTGGGAGCCAAGA
>NC_080598.1:62286399-62358899 GCF_027887145.1 Ammospiza caudacuta | reverse complement strand
CATGGTTATTTGTGAAAATCCCCATCCATGAGCTGCTCTCTGGCTCCTGCCAAAAAGCAGAGGGAGCTGCAGGGACCTGGGATAGAGCTGTGGCCGGCTCTGTCCCATGGGACATCTGCCAAAAACCTGGCAGCTCCCAAGACTTTTGATTCCTGACCCTTTTTATTTTTTTTTTTTCCACTTGGCATCCCACTATGAGCTGACCGAAGCAAACTCTGCTTCTTCTCACTGAAAAGCATCTTCTCATTGAGCAGCTCTGACCTAACACCCTCAGGGCTGTCCAGAACCCAAACTCTGCCATGAAACCCACACACAAAGCCCTGGGATGGGTTTGAGGGCACTCCTGCAGCTCCCAGCACTGGGATCTGTCACAGACATCTTTTATGGAAAATCCTTTCCTTAGGATTTTTTTCTTCCTGAGAAGCTGAGAGGCCTCAAGAACAAAATGTGACAATGGTTATCTGCTGCTGTGGAATGCAACAGGTGGATCTGCGATTGGTCTCATGCGGATGTTTGTAATTAATGGCCAATCACAGTCAGCTGGCTCAGACTCTCTGTCTGAGACACAAACCTTTGTTTATCATTCTTTCTATTCTTAGCTTAGCTAGCCTTCTGAGATGAAACCTTTTCTTCTATTCTTTTAGTATAGTTTTAATGTAATATATATCATAAAATAATAAATCAAGCCTTCTGAAACATGGAGTCAGATCCTCATCTCTTCCCTCAACCTGAGAACCCTGTGAACACCGTCACAGGATCACCCTCAGGGATCCTCATGAAGCAGGGCCTGCACGTCCTGCTGCCACCCTGAGCTGGTGCACATGTCACCTCTGCGTCACCTCTGCCACCCTGGGCCTGGGGAAAGCACCCCCAGCACCTCCTGAAGCTGAGGAGCTGAGGGGATTCCTTAGCTCAGGCCTGAGACTTCTCTGCACTTTCTTTTCTGGGTGGTTGCTCATGGGAATGTCCTGTTTTACTCCACCATTGTCCTGGACACCCTGTGCCAACTCTTGACCTTTCAGTGAAGAAATTTTCTCTCATAGCCAACCTAAACTCGTCCTGGTGCAGCTTGAGGCCTGTTTCCTCTGCTCCTGTCCCTGTTCCCTGGGAGCAGAGCCTGACCCCCTGTCTGTCCCCTCCTGTCAGGAGCTGTGCAGAGCCACAAGGGCCCCTGAGCCTCCTTTGCTCCAGGAGGAGCCTGTTACCAGCTCCCTCAGCCTCTCCTGGTGCTCCAGACCCTTCCTCAGCTCCTTTCCCTTCTCTGGACACGCTGCAGCCCCTCAATGTCCTTCTGTGAGTGTCCCAAAACTGCCCCCAGGGCTGGAGGTGTCCCAGCAGTGCCAGCACAGGGGACAATCCCTGCCCTGCTCCCTCTAGCCGCGCTGTTCCTGACAGCAGAGATTCTCTGGAGGCCATGGCCAGCAACACATCCACATCCAGGACAACTCTGCCAGCCCACAGCTCTTCCCAAAACACATTCCTCTCCTTTCCCAAAGTGCTGCAGGGCTGGAGTGAAGCCCTCTGCTTGGCAGACATGGCCCAAAGCCATTCCCAAGCCTTGGTGCTGACCCAAAGCCATTCCCATTCCTTAGTGCTGACCCAAAGCCATTACATCAGGTGCAGTGCAAAGGACCAAAACATGCCAAAAGTAATCTCACAGATGTTGCAAAAGCAGGGGAAAAAGTCAAGGAGGAAGACACAACTTGGAGGGGAAGATACGAGGGACATGGCATGGATACTTAAAAAAAAAAAAAAAAAAAAAAAAAAAGTGAAAAATCTTTCCCAAAGTGAAAGCCATCAAAAGGCCTGGCATGCCATCAAGGGCAGGGACATGCACCAAAACTTGCCCAAATTGATCCCCGCCGAAGGCCAAAACAGATAAGAAGGACTTACAAACACTCTGGAATGGAGATGCCAGCAAAGGAATTGCAATTGGAGGAGAAAAAAAAAGGAATTTGGGAAATGTAGTGACTACAAGAGAACGGACCAGGATTCCCAGCTCCCAGTGCTGACCCAAAGCCATTCCTGTCCCTCAGCGCTGACCCAAAGCCATTCCCAATCCCCGGGATGCAGGAAGGGGCTGCGGCTGCTCCATCCCTGGGCGCTGCTGCCATCTAATGCCCACGGCCGGCTCCCCGCAGCAGCATTCGGGAGCTGAGAGACGGAGAATGACCCTGCTCCTTTCAGAGGTGCTGTTGGTGCGGGAAAATGATGCTCCTTTCCCAGGTACCAGCCTGATGGACAACTGCGAGCCGTGGGAGCATCGAGCAGGGATGCAGGGTAGGCTGGAGTGGTTTTAGTTGGTTCTTTTGGCTGAGGACAGCTGAAAATTGCAGGGTAAACACCCTCCAGCTCACCACAGCTGGGATTTCATCCTGATGGGGCTGCCCCTTTTCTGCCAGGGAGGGAGGGATGATTTCTTGGATAAAAAAATATAATAAAATCCTAGAATTATTTGGGTAGGAAGGGATGTTAAGGAACACCTTGTTCCAACCCCCTGCCACAGGCTGGTGGCTGGATAGGAGATCTGTGTATGGAGAAGGAAGTTTTTTCAAGTCAGATCTTCATTAATCTCTATATCTGAGAAGTGTTGATATTTGTAATCACTTTTTATTTATTTAGTACTCATTGAAGCACTCGGGGCAAGTTCCTTCCATTGTGTAATTTCTGCAGAAAATTTATTTTTTTGCCATTTTTTGTTTTATTCACAACCACCACTCCCCAAAATAAGCATGTAAGCATGGGTGGATATGAAATGGATTAAAAACCTGCTATTGTCCTTCCCAAAGACACCCTCAGAGCAGGTTCTATCCTCCTGAGAACCTCCCAAGGGATTTTGGTGATTTCACATTTCCGTGAAGGATGCAGAGGGCATGGGGTCTGTGTGGCTGGACACAAATAAACACAGAATTTTTCACAAATTCTGTAGTTTTTTTTTTTTTTTTTCACAAATTAACACAGAATTTGGAGGTCAAAACATTCGGGGTGTCCTCTGTCTTTTGGAAAGTGATTTTTTGCTGCTCACCTGGGGGGTTGAGGAGGGCAGGGATGAAGGCTGCTGGTACCTCTTGAGTTCATGGGACCCACCCAAGGCACTTCCTAATGACCATGCCCAAAATCAAGGCTCGATTTCCTTCAGTGGCCTTAAAGAATTTTACCTGTGTAAGGTAATTCTTTACCTTAAAGAATTTTACATGGTGCTCCTGGTGGGAGCTCCTGGGCATTGTGCCAGCCAGCTGACCCCAAAATCACACAAAAATCATGGAAATTGGCATTGAAACAGTTTGTGGCCTCCAGGCTTACTTCCAAAGTAGGAGAAAAGTTTTTTTCCTTTATTTTCTCCTTCATCACTATAAAGCCTTCAGTTTCACACACACCTCTGGTGGTCACAGGACATCCATCCACTGTTTCTGAAACTTCCCTTGTACCTCCTGCCAGGAAACCAATTTTTTTAAATCTATTGGGTGAGCCCAACATAAAAAGACGTTTTCTCTAAAACTTAACAAGAAAATATTTATATTTCGTGTTTGGATGGGGCTGTGGGGATCAAACTGTGCCACTCTGTGCCCTGTCCCCTCCCAGCAGTGTGTGCACTGGGATTAGGTAACACCAGCTCTGTGTTTGGGGCCTGAGTGCTCCTTTCAATTTAGCTTAACTGGGTGAGGAATTGACTTAAACTAGATTGATATAAGCCACTCTTAAAAGATTTAAGCCCCACCGTAAGAGGATGTGCTCATGGGTTTACACTGTATTAACCCAGGCTTTTAAATAACAGCTCCAGGCTAGGTCTATACTTGGTTTCTACACCAAATTATTGCAGCTCAGGCCTGCCTGGTGTTTTCATTGAATCAGTGAGGAATGTTCATGTGGATTCACTCACACTGGTGGGGAATTGTCTTACAGTGGGAGAGCTCTGGGAGTCATCCAGCTCTCCCAAGAGTGGGAATGAGGAGGGCTGCATGCTCAGAGGAGAGAGGGTCTGGCAGCCCAGGGAGTGCTTAAAGTATTTCAAACAGCAGGGGGAAGAAAGGAACTAATATTTCAATAAAAAAAAAAATAGCCTTCTTCAGTACGTTTTCCTGTGGTCAGCAGCCCCTGAAAAGGAGGACAGAGATATCCCAATTTATCTGGGGCACTTGGCAGGGATGGGGCAGCAATTCCTATTGGGGGGTGATTTCCCCACAGTTTTGAGTTCTAAACCCAGCGATTTTGGCCAACACTTGGTTTTTAACACCCTGCCCATGGCTGTGCCAGCATCACCCTGCTCTCAGCCCTGTCTGAGGGTGATTCTGGTCCCACACTGGGGCAAAGCCACGCTCAGCTGCAAAACCAGCAAGTTTTGGCTAATCCCTCTCCTAGCACAGCACACCCCTCGCACCAACACGCTGCTGCTCTCTAATAGTATTAATAATTCTCCCTTTATTTCTCACTCAAACACTCTTGGAAGGATCATCCAATTTAAATCACAGCTTCTCTAGTTAGCGTGTGTCACCACGAGAGGGCAATAAATCATCTAATTACAGTGATGGAGCCGCTGTCCCTCCACAAAGCCACCCATGATGAACTTAAATGGATTTTAAACATTAATATAATAGGCATTTAGTAAAGAATGGGAAGGGAAAAGAACATTTTAAACAAGCCAGCAGGTTCCCCTGAATGTATTCGGGATGCAGGGCTCGGATTGGCCACCAAAACCATCCTGATGTGCTGGAATTAAAACCGGGGAAGGGAGCCCTGCCTCTTTGAGATGCTAATTCAGGTAAAAGCTCATTTTGAGGAGTGCAGACGTACTGACCCTAATGATTCGGAGCTATTTGGGGAGCTAATGGAGGGTTACTAATTTCAAAGCATATCAATCTCATAAGAAGTGAAAGGAGATGGTTCCTCACTCGGCCGTCCTGGGGGGTGTCTGGGGGCTCCCTGGCCCCTTCCACTGGATCCACAGGCCAAAATGGCCTGCCACATCCACTGCTAAGGCTTGGCCCTATGGATACCAAGGAAAAACCATTTCATCCCCCAGGCTGATGCTGTCAGGAACAGCTACTCTAATCCTGGCACTCTGACCCCAGCCAGGGGAATATTTTTGCTATAAAATGGTCCCAGTCTCTGCTTTATCCCCCAGGGTGAGGTGGCAGGGTCTTGGTGGATGTTTTGTGCCCCAAATGTGGTAGGAGCAGATGGTTCCCACCTCTCCTGGGATGTGTTTTTGTGGTGACCTTGGCTGGTTTCTTGAGGGGCAAGGGTGGGAGTTGTCATTGAGTCAGCCAAATCTTATCTTGGCATTCATCATTGTCCTCAATGTCCTCATGATCCCAGTCTTCCCAGTTTCCACATCTGCCCATGAGGCAGGAGCAGAAATCCATCAGAAACAGCCATTCAAGAAGTGTGGGAGGTTTAAGGGCAGCAATACAAGATGTTGCTGGCATTTTGGGGTTACTTAATCCCTTTTATTTGATTTCTCACGCTTGGATGGATGAGACACCGAGCTGGTGCACCTGTGACTTTTGGAGATGGGGAGAGAGCAGAGCTTTTCTGCAGGAATCCAACACAGACCTGGATGAACCAAAGTCAGAAATGAGCAATTACAAGTTCTCAAAGCCCAGGAGAGCAAAATTAGTACATTTAGGAGGGCAAAATTAGGCACACAAGTATGAGAAGAGAAGAGGAAGAGAAAAGAAGAGGAAGAGAAGAGAAGAGAAGAGAAGAGAAGAGAAGGGAAGGGAAGGGAAGGGAAGGGAAGGGAAGGGAAGGGAAGGGAAGGGAAGGGAAGGGAAGGGAAGGGAAGGGAAGGGAAGGGAAGGGAAGGGAAGGGAAGGGAAGGGAAGGGAAGGGAAGGGAAGGGAAGGGAAGGGAAGGGAAGGGAAGGGAAGGGAAGGGAAGGGAAGGGAAGGGAAGGGAAGGGAAGGGAAGGGAAGGGAAGGGAAGGAAGGGAAGGGAAGGGAAGGGAAGGGAAGGGAAGGGAAGGGAAGGGAAGGGAAGGGAAGGGAAGGGAAGGGAAGGGAAGGGAAGGGAAGGGAAGGGAAGGGAAGGGAAGGGAAGGGAAGGGAAGGGAAGGGAAGGGAAGGGAAGGGAAGGGAAGGGAAGGGAAGGGAAGGGAAGGGAAGGGAAGGGAAGGAAGGGAAGGGAAGGAAGGGAAGGGAAGGGAAGGGAAGGGAAGGGAAGGGAAGGGAAGGGAAGGGAAGGGAAGGGAAGGGAAGGGAAGGGAAGGGAAGGGAAGGGAAGGGAAGGGAAGGGAAGGGAAGGGAAGGGAAGGGAAGGGAAGGGAAGGAAGGGAAGGGAAGGGAAGGGAAGGGAAGGGAAGGGAAGGGAAGGGAAGGGAAGGGAAGGGAAGGGAAGGGAAGGGAAGGGAAGGGAAGGGAAGGGAAGGGAAGGGAAGGGAAGGAAGAGAAGAGAAGAGAAGAGAAGAGAAGAGAAGAGAAGAGAAGAGAAGAGAAGAGAAGAGAAGAGAAGAGAAGAGAAGAGAAGAGACAGAGAGAGAGAAGAGAAGAGAAGAGAAGAGAAGAGAAGAGAAGAGAAGAGAAAGCAGCAGTGTTGGGGGCTGGCTGTGAAAGCAGAACAAATCACAGCCTAGGGCTGATGGGACAGCAAAGAAAAACTCATTTGGGGTGTTTATTATAAAGAGAGTCACACGTGAGACCTGGCAGGGACTGGTCCTGCCTCGTGTGCTCCTGCCAGGCATGAGGGAAGCTCAGGGCTTCAAGACCTTGTGAGCAACTTGTAGGGAGCCCAGAGGGAAGGAACAGAGGTGAGGTGAGGGAAGATGGGCTACGAGCCTCCTGGAGTAGTGTGAGAAATGGATTTGTAAGGGATTCTCAAAATCTGACAGAAATCTCACACAGCCTTGCACATCTGTATGCAAACTCTGAGATAGGGTGTGCTGGCTTAGGAAGGCCATGGAGTAGAGATGACATTGCTGAGAGAGAGACTGTACTAGAAACAAGTTTCAACAAGTTTCGAAATACGGCCTTGAAAAAAGACCAGATATTTTAGAGAATTAGAACTGTGAAAGATGCATTGTAGAAAGACTACATGGGGCAAAAATAGAAGTTATTGGTGTTATAAGTATGAACAGCACGGTGTGGTAAAAGCCAATAGGCTGAAAAACATTTATAAGGTATTGTGACCAGGAAATGGGTTGGCTTCTGATGGAATGGGGTTGAGTTTTACATCTCTTATATCTCACTCTTCATCGAGACTGATAATGGAATAAAATCTTTTAAAATGCCTCTCAAGTTGCCCTGTCTCTAAAAAGCTGGGAATAATCCAATAGAGCAGGATTTGGCTCTCCTGTTCCTTGGGGAAAGGTCAAAGCTGCACTCAAGGAAAAACTCAACTGGTTTGAGTCGGAAGAGCAATGACATGGTGAGGGGAGCATGTGCAGCCTCTGCCTTGGAGCTTTCCAGAACAGGGAGCTCCTGGGGAGGGACTGGGCCATTCAGACCTTCTCCACTTCATGGCCAAATGGGGCCAGAGCTGGGGAGGGTTGGGAAAGGCTCCCTGTGATCCCCTCTGGAGCTCTCGTGCAGCTCTGGATGTGCCTGAGCCCCGTGGCTCTGCACGAGGCTGGTGCTGGCCATAAACCATGAGGAACAGCAGTGAAACCAAGGTTAATCTGGAACAAGACCCACAGCACAGCCAGTGCTGCAGGAGAAAGGAAAAGCCTGCCAGCAGGAGAAGGAATTGGGACAGGATATTCCTGCTCCGAGGAGTTACCAGGGAACATTACCAGGGAACATAGGAAATCCATGTTAAAGTTCTCTTGAAAAATAAGGGGATGACAAGAGCTGAGGGCCACCACAGCAAGTCCTGATGTAAAGGTTTAAGGAGCTGAAGGTTATGGGTTCACACGCAGATTTATCCTCTGTGCTGATATCCATCCTCTGTGGAAGTCATGGTCACCACGGGGGTCTCCTGGCTCCTCCTGGCAGACATTTTCCAGCCTTTTTCCACTGGGATGGAGGAGAAAAAGGCAGCTCAGGTGTGGTGTGGTTGATGGACACCCTGGCAGGTTGTTTGCAGCAGTCTTGGTGGATATTTCCCTGGATTTCCCGCTGGACCAGCATTGGCACGTTCAGTCCTGAGCGGAGCATGAAACAGAGGAGGAGAACATGGAGCCACAGAGCCCGGCCAAGTTCTGCACTGATTTTCATAACTAATAAAGATCCGCTATGAATATGAGATTGAAAGGCCTCAAAGCTGATTAAATCTGTTTGATATTTGTGGGTTTCCTCCCCCTCCCTCCCCTTTGTTAAAGGACAGTCTCCTCCTTCAAAGTGAGTGATGGTCTAAAGTCGTAATGCCGATTATTGCTGAGATTCTCACACAAATGCGGTGGGGGAGAAGGGGGGGGAAGAATAAAAATCCCTGTAGGGTAGTTTAAAGTCGGCGTGAGTAGTGTGTAATCTACCCAACAGGATTGATCCAGGTCAGGCATTAAAGGCTAAAATGGATTAAACAAAAGACATTCCCCTTGTAACAAGAAGGAAAAACTTCAAAGGTGGGATTTGTTCTTGTTATGACAAAGGAAGTGGATTTACCAAGTGCCTGGGGGCACACACCCCTCCGCGGCTTTCAATTTGCTCGAGTTGCTCTGAAGGAACAGGACAAAATGCGTGGGGGTTTTTGCCGTGTGCCGGGGCCCTCCCCGGGCTAGCAACGCTGGGTTAAGAGGATCGGCTTGGCATCGCTTGTTCTTGTTTTGTTTTGTTCACTCTTTAGGGGGAAAAAAAGGAAAAAAAATAGGAAAAAAAAGAAGAAAGGGCAGGGCGGGAATAACAAAAGGAGGGAGAAAGGGAGGGTTGGTGTGTCAGAGGGATGGGGTGGGTGAGGGTGGTGGGGACAGGTGGGACAAGGGGTGGGATGGGATGAGATGGGATGGGATGGGAAGGGTGAGTTTCAAAGCAAAGAATGACCCAGGTTGTCCCAGACAAGGTTGGAGAAGGGGCTGGTCCTGTTTTGATACCAACCACCCTCTGCACGAAGATGCCTTTTCCCTCCTGCTCCCCATGGCCAAGGTGGTCCCTGAAATCAGCTCTGCATGGACCACAAGGGAAGGGGATGGGACCTTCAGGCCAACAAACCTCACCAGGCCAACCAATCTCCCCAGGTCCCCAGGTGAGCGTTACAGCCACTTGTTTTTACAAGATTTGCACCCTGCGTGGCTGGGGGGAGGATTATTCTTTTCTTTCTTGTTCTTGAACCCATTCCAGGGCGAAGCTAATTCTCCTGCCTGGCTGGAAAAAGGCACCTGGCAGTAGCCATGGTGACAGCAGGGCATGGTGGCAACCAGAAACGTTCCCTCCATCTCCCCCAGGTCCTGCCACCGCTGCAGGGAACACGCTGGGACACCAAATACCTGCAGGATTCAGCCAGGAGAGCCATGGCATTCCAAACCTTTCCAGGACTCAGCCAGGACACCCATGACACTCCAAACCTTTCCAGGAGACCCATGACACCCCAAACCTTTCCAGGAGACCCATGACACTCCAAACCTTTCCAGGACTCTGCCAGGACACCCATGATACTCCAAACCTTTCCAG
The DNA here is from genome assembly GCF_027887145.1 of Ammospiza caudacuta. Classification (NCBI taxonomy): domain Eukaryota; kingdom Metazoa; phylum Chordata; class Aves; order Passeriformes; family Passerellidae; genus Ammospiza; species Ammospiza caudacuta. The sequence continues at coordinate 62,349,360 of NC_080598.1, read as the reverse complement.
GAGAGCCATGACACTCCAAACTTTTCCAGGACTCAGACAGGATATCCTGACACTCCAAACCTTTCCAGGAGAGCCATGACATTCCAAAACATTCCAGGAGACCCATGACACTCCAAACCTTTCCAGGACTCAGCCAGGAGACCCTGACACTCCAAACCTTTCCAGGATACCCTGACACTCCAAACCTTTCCAGCAGACCCATGACACTCCAAACCTTTCCAGGACTCAGCCAGGAGACCCTGACACTCCAAACCTTTCCTGGCATGGTGCTTCCACAAAGCCTGAAGTGCTCCTTGGTGCACCCAGATCTGGAGAATCTCAAGCTGGGCTGGGCAGGGATGTTGGTGGCAACATCCACCATCCAGAGGTGCTGGATGGTGGGAGCCTGGTGGCTTCCATGTTGTCTGTCTATAATTGCTTGAATTCAAACTACAGCTTCTTTGGAACAAAACTTGTGTGATTTTGAGTTATTTCTTGAAGGAAAAACACTCTAATCTGTGTGATCACAGCAGGGTTAAGTTGAACGTGCCCATGTATGTGTACAAGTTTTCCACACTAAAGTCAGGTTAATTCTGTGAGGAAGTGGATCCTTGCTCTGGTGCAGCACAGGGTTGTGGTATTTCTATCTAATTACCCAGGTAATGCAATTAGAAAATCAGGTCTAAGCTGACATCAAGAGGGGAGGTCCCCAGGTTTGCACAGCAACAGGACTATGGTGATTAAAGGTGCCACACTCAATTATTGACACGTGAAAGCATCTTTGGGAAACTCCATCCCCACCCACATTCTCTGTGGTGACCAGCAGGTCTGAGCTGCAGCTCACTGCTTTGTGGGCAGAGAAGGATTTTGTGAGGGCCTGGAGGGACAGGACAAGGGGGAATGGATTCAGACTGGCAGAGGGCAGGATTGGATGGGATATTGGGAAGGAATTGTCCCCTGTGAGGAACAGGGAACACAGGGTGCCCAGAGAACCTGTGGATACCACATCCCTGGAATTGCCCAGGATAGGGCTTGGAGCAACCTGGTCAGGTGGAAGGTGTCCCTGCCCATGTCCCTTCTGCAGGGAGGTGGGAATGAGATGAGTTTTAAGGCCCAACACAAACTATTCTGGGATTCTGTGAACATGAGCTCCTTCTCCCAGGGTGTCTGGCAGTGGAGCTGACTCGCCTCTTCAGGGCCTTCTGCTTGGACTCAGCATCTTCCTCAGGAGACCTTCCCAGGCAGAGGATGTGAGGGAGAGGGATCCCCTCTAGCTGGGAAGGACACTGCAGGACAGATGGAGATAAACAACAAATAAAGGTGCTCGCAGTTAGCACAGAGCCCCTTTCCCTTTCCTGCAGCACAGTTATTTCCACAGAGCATGGCCAAGTCCCTTTAAACACAAGTGTAAATGGTTCCTGCTGAGGTGAGGACAAATGATGGAGCTGTGGATCTCCTCAGGAGCCCAGGCAGGTCCAAAGGACCACCCTGGTCTGGAAGCAGTGGCCTGGCAGAGCCATGGAGGTGGAGAAAAGGTGTGAATTCATCACTCCATGCTTAACTTCTGACCTCAGCAGCAGCTGCAGAGGGTGGCTGGTCTTGTCTTTCTCTGACACAGCTTTGGTTTAATGCACTTGTATTTAACCATGTCTGTGACAAGCTTTAGTGACAGAATACTTTATTTCTATTTGAAGGAGCTGTGCACAGATTCCTGCTGTGGTCTGTCCAGCTCCATGGCTCTCACCCCTCTTTATCAGGTTCTGAAAGATCTTTATCATGCCCTTAAATCCCCTGAGCTTTGCTGGGGCCATCAGCTCCCTTTGGTGGTGGAATGGACAGAGAGGGACATGGGGTGGTCTCTGTGCCAGGCCTGTGACTGAGATAGCCCACACAAAGCCTGATTGTCAGAGAGCTGAGCTGGTCCAGGTCACCCCGTGCCTCAGTTTCCCCTCTTTAGAGCAGAGGTGCTGCCACACAGGTGGGACAAGGGGTGAGATGGGATGGGAAGTGGGAGTTTCAAAGCAAAGGAAGACCCACACACTCCTTCCTTCCTTCCTTCCTTCCTTCCTTCCTTCCTTCCTTCCTTCCTTCCTTCCTTCCTTCCTTCCTTCCTTCCTTCCTTCCTTCCTTCCTTCCTTCCTTCCTCCTTCCTTCCTTCCTTCCTTCCTTCCTTCCTTCCTTCCTTCCTTCCTTCCTTCCTTCCTTCCTTCCTTCCTTCCTTCCTTCCTTCCTTCCTTCCTTCCTTCCTTCCTTCCTTCCTTCCTTCCTTCCTTCCTTCCTTCCTTCCTTCCTTCCTTCCTTCCTTCCTTCCTTCCTTCCTTCCTTCCTTCCTTCCTTCCTTCCTTCCTTCCTTCCTTCCTTCCTTCCTTCCTTCCTTCCTTCCTTCCTTCCTTCCTTCCTTCCTTCCTTCCTTCCTTCCTTCCTTCCTTCCTTCCTTCCTTCCTTCCTTCCTTCCTTCCTTCCTTCCTTCCTTCCTTCCTTCCTTCCTTCCTTCCTTCCTTCCTTCCTTCCTTCCTTCCTTCCTTCCTTCCTTCCTTCCTTCCTTCCTTCCTTCCTTCCTTCCTGCCTTCCTGCCTTCCTGCCTTCCTGCCTTCCTTCCTGCCTTCCTTCTCTTCCTTCTCTTCCTTCTCTTCCTTCTCTTCCTCCCTCCCTCCCTCCCTCCCTCCCTCCCTCCCTCCCTCCCTCCCTCCCCAACAAGGCACCCCATGGCCCATTAACATCCTCCCACACCATCTCTCTGCAATACTTCATACTCTGGGGTCTTCTTAGGAGTCTCAGTTTTATAGTGAGATCCTGGAAGTCTTTTTACACCAAATCAGAGAATCCCTTATGTTAGAAAAGGTCTCCAATATCATCAATTCCAACCTTTGGCTGATCACCACCTTGTCAACCAGACCACTGAGTGCCATGTCCAGTCATTTCTGGAACACTTCCAGGGATGGTGACTGCTGGCCAGCCCATTCCAATGCCTGACAACCCTTTCCATGAAGAAGTTCCTCTTGATGACCAACCTGAACCCTCCCTGTTGCAATCTGGGGCTGTTTGCTCTCGTTCTGCCACTGGTTCCCTGGGAGCAAAGCCTGACTCCCCCAGGTTGCACCCTCCTGTCAGGAGCTGTGGAGAACACAAAGGTCCCCCCTGAGCCTCCTTTTCTCCAGGCTGAGACCCCCAGCTCTCTCAGCTTCTCCTCACACTCCTTCCTCTCTCCACTCTTGCATCTCATGGCAGGGACAGTGGGCATGTGCTCAATCCCACCAGCCCCAAACATGTTCCAGGTGGTTTCTCCTCACTCCCAGCTCACTCCAGGCTGTGAAAATCCCTTCTACCCAAGCCACGCCACTGCACAACCTCTTTCCTTGCATTATCCCAGCACCTCCCAATGCACTGGGGCCACCACACATCATCCCAGTGGGAGCCCCCTGAGGGCTGGCAAATCCTCCATCCTCTGCAGCTCTCCCACCTCCTGCTCCTTTACAGGATTCTTGGAAATCCCGCTGGGTTTTGTTTGGGTTTTTTTGCCTGGGTGTTTGTTGCTCTCCTCCCCATTTTCTGCTCCCTTGGAAGGGGAGCTTGGCACGCTCTGAAAGAGACAAGCGTGAGTTCTCCATCTCCACAGGTGAGCTTTCTGCTCTGGGATCAGCAAGGAGCCCTCATGCACAGGGAACACATCCCCCTGATTGTGCTCTGCCACCTCCAAAGCTCCTCTTGGCACCGGGTGCTCAGCGTAGTCAGCTCGAAAAATGGGGAAAAAACACAAAAAACGAGCAAAATGCGGAGTTCTGGGGCAGCGGGGGAAGACAAGAGGTGGTGCTAAAACAGCAGCAAGACAGGGATGCTGGGCACCACGGGGCAGAGGATGAGGGGATAATTCCCCCATGGCCATCTGTAAAAACCCATTTGGGCTGTTTTTATAGGAAGCGAAGTGGTAAAACTACATTCGCTAGCAAATAATTTAAATATTGCCAGTCACGTCACATTGTGGTTGTTTGGAAATAATTATATCCATATCACAGACAGTAAATAATAGATGTGCTTTCACTAACATTTTATTCATGTTCTGTTTTAATATGGCAAACTTAGAAGTAATTTAATCTCCCAGTAAATTGAACTGGTAGGGGGTTCTTCACACAGAAGATTGCAAGTTATTAATTCCAGGCAGTCTTCATCTTGTACAATTAGTCACTGTTTGCAGCTGGAAATGTTTTATTAATTTTCCATAGCAGTTGATTTTCCACAGTTTTCTCAGTTTAAATTAAGCAGTAAGAGCCGCTGTTTCTTCTTAAATAAATTTCCTTTCCACAAAAATACATGCCTCTGGCTATGTCAATTTTCCCGTTTGATTAAAGTGCCAGCAGGCAATTAATAACTTAATGCATTTTAAAGTACTTTTGGAAAAGTAATTTGAATAGCCAAACTTGTATATTTGAATTGATTGTTGCAGAAGATTTAACGCACATTCTTAAATCACAGAACCTTGTAAAGGACAAATGAAGAGTTGCAGAAGAAGCAGCCACAACCATCTAACACTGTCTCCTGAAAACAGAGGGATCTTCTAAGTCTCCTCTTTTGGGATTGTCACCCAGATTTTGGTCCTGGGAGAGGGGTTGGGGTTGGTTCATTGGAGGCTTCATGGGAAGGGGATTGATGCCTTGGCTGAGCTCATTGGAGATGAGATCTTTGGGAAGCCCTGAGGAAAGGACCTGCTCTGTTAAATAATTTTCCATGCTCTGGTAAATAATTGTCCCTTCTCTGGTAAATAATTGTCCCTTCTCCACTGCATGGGCTGGGACATTCCCAGCCACCATAGAGGCTCCCACTGGCAGCAGGAATCTGCTCTCAGGTGGGTCCTTGTGGTGATTCAGACCTAATTTTGTTGCACATCCATTGTAGAATCACAGAATTGTTTCAGCTGGAAAGGACCTTAAATATCACCTGATTCCAGCCACTTCCATGGGCAGGGACACTTTCCACTAGATGAGGTTGCTCCAAACCCCATCCAACCTGGCCTGGAATTCACTTGGAGGGATAGGGCAGCCACAGCTTCTCTGGACAACCTAAGGCCAGGACCCCACCACCTCCACAGGGAAAAATTTCTTCTCAATATCCCATCTAAACCTACTCCCTTTTAGGTTGAAGCCATTCCCCCTTGTCTTGTCACTTCATGCTCCTGAAAAAGTCCCTCTCCATCTCTCTTGAAGGCTCTCTCCAGGCACTGGAAGGCTGCAATTAGGTCCCACCAAAGCCTTCTCCTTCCCAGGCTGAGAATTCCCAATTCTACCAGTCTTTAGCCATGAAGAATTTCATAATAACCAACTTAAACTTGCCTTCTGCCAATTCAATACCATTCCCCATTGATGCCTTGATTTTTTAAGTTTTTCTTAGCCTCCTGATGTTTACATTCTTGTAATGAACTTTCTTACACACTTTCTGTAAATACCTTATTGTTTTGCATTGTTTTTTGGAGGAGGAGAAATTTGATAGACTGTTGGTTTGTCCAGTGTCATTGGAGACGTGGCACTGTCATCCTCCAATCCACTGTTGCTTTTGGAAATGGGGAGGAATAAATGCTGGAGTCAGAAAATAAACTCCCCTTTTTACCTTGAGAACAGCAGCATGTCCATGTTGTGTTGTTTCGTGTCTTATTATATTGACATCCCCTGGTCCTCTCCCTATCTGTCAGGATCTCTAGCTGGTCAGAGTGACCCTGAGAAAAGTTCAAAAGTCTGTTTTCCCAGCCTGGAGCTTGAAGAACGAGTCAGGGTCTTCATTTCTTGGTCTCAAGTTTGTTTATTGTTCCTTATCTATAAAATATTTTCTCCTGCCCTGCTGAGGTCCATCCAGCAGGACAGTTCCAGGCACTCTACCTGCCCCTGGGGTGATGTTATGTCTGTATACTAAAAACTACCTGTACAATGTTTACAATTGATTCCCAATACCTATCACCTATGTTAGACAGTGAGCTTCTACTCTAAACCAATCCAAAAGTGCCAACATCACAGCAGAAGATGGAGGCCAAGAAGGAGAAAGGCTGGACATGCCCAGATCCCTCCATCTTGCCTCCTGAACCTCCATTCTAGAAACCCCCAAAATCTACTTTTTCACCTTGTGATAAATTCACTGTCATTCTACTTAATTTGTCATGGCTTGCAGATCTTCATCTAAGGTTGGTAACTTGCTCCACGGGTCATAATCAAACCCACAGGGGCATTTTGGGCTCTGTGCCAGGGTCTCTGAGCCCCCTGGCAGGGGTCTGGGCTGCTCAGCACAGCCAGAGGGATGTCCTGGGTCCTGACACCTATCTGCTTGTGTAAAAAGTCAATCTCCATGTTCATCTCCATGCTCATGGTTATATCCATGCCCTTTCCCACATCTGTCCATGGTCAGTCTCAGCAGGAGCAGCTCAGCACGAGCCCCTCCCGTGATTCCAACTCTTCCCTCAGACAGGAACAAGGACTCAAAAGGCCACCTCACCCAGGTGGGATCAGCAGCCTCCAGACTGGAGAGATGTTTGTCACTGGCTCATGAGACCCCACCACATCCCCTGGGCACCCAGCCAGGCTTTGCTGCCCTTCCAAGGACTCTGTCCTTGGCTGTCCTTTGGCTGGACAGTGCTCAGGCACAAAGGGACCGGGTTGACAGCAGGCTGGACATGAGCCAGCAGTGTGCTTTGGTGGCCAAGAAGGCCAATGGCCTGGTCTGGATCAGGAATGGTGTGGCCAGAAGGACGGGGAGATCATTCTACCCCTGTACTCGGCACTGGTGAGGCCAAACCCTGAGTGCTGTGTCCAGTTCTGGCCCCTCAGTTTGGGAAGGATGTTGAGATCCTTGAGCACATCCAGAGGAGGCAACGAGGCTGGAGAGGGGCTGGGAACACAAACCCTGTGGAGAACCACTGAGGGAGCTGGGGGTGTTTATCCTGGAGAAGAGGAGGCTCAGAGGTGCCCTCATTGCTCTCCACACCTTCCTGAAGGGAGGCTGCAGACAGGTGGGGTCGGTCTCTGACAGAACCAGAGGACACAGACTCCAGCTATGGCAGGGAAGGGATAGGTTGGGTATTAGGAAGAAACTTTTTACCAAAAGGATAATAAAGTACTGGAATGCTCTTCCCAGGCAGGTGGTGGAATCACCCTCTCTGGATGTGTTTAACAAAAGACTGGACATGGCACTTGGTGCTATGGTCTGGTTGAGGTGTGAGGGCATAGGTTGGACTTGATGATCTTAGAGATCCCTTCCAACCTCATAATTCTGTGATTCTGTGATTCTGTCCTGGCTGTAGCTCCCGTTGGTTGGGTTTTCCCTGGAAGCTGTGTGCAGGGTGTGCTGAGGTCACGGCAGGCAGGAGAGAGGGGCGTTTCTCCTCCCACACCTGACACCCTGATCCAGCAAAGCTCTTAAGAGCCCTCATAAATACAACCAGATAAACACCCCCTTTGAGTCGTGGCATTATTCCTCTGCTTGCCTTAAAGCAGGCGCTTAAGGACTTTGTTGGATTGGATTTGAAATGCTTTAGCCCTCGTCTTTATCTGCCTTAAAATCAGTCTTGGAATAAGGGCTGTCTTGTATTTGTTATTCCTTTCAAGACATCAGCAATCCCATCAATGTTTCCTCCTTTTTGCAGAAATTGAGGAACGCTGTGGCATCACCCAACTGTGAGGAGCTGAGGGTACCATGAGAGATAATTGTGAATTTCACCTGCTGCATCCACCAACTGGAAAGAGATTATTTTTCTCGATGCTGAGCTGACTTTTCTGACCATCTCCATGTAGACCTGGAGCCAAGTGTGGGGTGGCAGGAGGGAAAGGGATGGGTGATTCTTGTTTCACACATCTGAGAGCACAACGTGCCCCAGCTGAGAACTTCAATCCACTTAGTGCCAGATAAAATGGCAGCTGCGTTAGATTGATAAAAAATAATAATCCTGATGAAATAATAGGATTAATATGCCAGCTAGTGCTGTTTAACCAAAAGGTCATTTTGACAGAGGTAACTTTTATCAGGAAGCATCGAAATATCAGATTCATTTTTGCTTTTTTTGAGGAGAGGGCACTGAGAAGACAAAGTGGGGATGTTGAACGTGCCAGGACTTTTCTGGGCTGTGGCATTTGGCTGGAAGCAGCTCCCAGTCTGCAAAGAGCAGGTTCTCAGCTCCAGGGACATTGTGGCCAAAGCTCAGCCATGATCAGCACCAGGCTCTGTGTCCCAGCTGAGAAACTCACCCTCAAACCACATTTCTTAGGGTGAACTCTCAAGGGTTTTATTTTTCTCTAATTTCCTGAAACTGTGGGGTTGTTTCTGATTTCTCCACTAACAAACACCTTCCTGCTTGTCTTGGAAACCCAGTTCAGCATCACTCCAGTTCCCACCTGCCCCTGCTGGCCTGTCTGGTCCTCGTGGGCAGCTTTGGCTCTCCAGGGACTGCTCAGGTTATGCCAGCACTGACAGCTCTGCTTTCCTCCCTCAACTGGCTTAGTGCCCATCCTAAGGATGATGGGGCTAAAAAACATACAAATGAAAAAGAAAAAAAAGGTTGTAAAGCTCTGCTCCTTGCCTGGGGCTGTGGCAGAAGGAGAAAAGTCGATTGGGAGGAATAAATCTAACTTGTGTGTCTCCCTTCTGCTGGTGGCTTTGCTGGACCTCCACCTCTCTGCTTTCCCACCATGCCTGTCCTGCAACCCTGGATTTGCCCAGGGTTGAGTCTCATGTCCCTCCTGGAGGAGGAATCTTGCTGCCAGGGGGCTCTGGGCTCTCCATCTGTCCTTGTTGCACTGTGTTCTGTGTTTTTCCCCTCCTCTGAAGGCCAGGGTGGTGTCCTTGAACCTCCTGTGCCATGGGCACTGTGTCCAGAGATGTCACTGCTGGCTTCCCCACACCATGAGCAGCCTGGTGAGCTGGAGCTGTGTGGTGTTTGTGAGATCCCCAGGATGAGGTGAGAGATGAGAATTTGACTCCTTGTTCTCAGAAGGCTGATATATTATGTTATGTTATGTTATGTTATGTTATGTTATATTATATTATATTATATATTATATTATATTATATTATATTATATTATATTATATTATATTATATTATATTATATTATATTATATTATATTATATTATATTATATTATATTATATTATATTATATTATATTATATTATATTATATTATGCTATACTAAAACTATACTAAAAGAAAGAGAAAGGATACACCAGAAGGCTTAACAAGAATGAATAATAAAAGCCTGTGACTCCTCAGAGCCTCGACACAGCTGGACCATGCTTGGTCATTATTTTAAAACAATTCACATGTTCGGATAAACAATCTCCAGACAACATTCCAGAGCACCAAAACCTGTTGAAGCTGAAGCTTCCCAGCTTCCCAGCAGAAGAAATCCTGGTGAAGGGATTTTTCAGAAAATATCATTGTGACAGAGGTGTCCCTCCCCATGGCAGGAGGGCTGCACTGGGTGATCTTTGAAGGTCCTTTTCAACCTAAGCCTTTCTGTGATTATATGATTCCATGCCTAGCTCTGCCAGTCTCAGGCCCCACATTTTTGGGAGCTCCTTGGCAATCCAGGAGCAGAGCTGAGAGGCTGTCTCCTCCTTTCCTGCTACACCTGCCGCCTCCTGCTGCTCAGGGTGCTTTGTGTCTTGTACCCAGTTAAAACCAGAGTACGCCAGTGCAGCGAGCAAGGGGTGGAATTGCTTTATTTTTACCTTTGGAAGCCAGAGGTGGTTTCCAGCAAAATCCAGAAGTGGGTTTTCCCCTGGATTTGGCTGCTGAAGTGTGGGGCTGCACTGTTTCCATCCCAGGAGCTGCTCTCCCACTGCTCCCATATCAAATGCAAACAGGAGCTGTGGGAGGCCAGCCCGTCTCTAACTGCGTGAATCCATCTGAAGGGAAGAGACAAAATCCCCAAATCTCAAAATAATGAAAACAAAGATATCCAAGTAATAAAATCTGCGAGAAGCACAAAGACAACATAACTCAGATCTCAGCTGGCTCAAAGAAAGTGTCCATTAACAAGGGATTAGCAGGAGGGAAGTACACAACCAGTCAATAGGAAGTGAAAACACACCACACAGTCACCCAATATCACAGCCCAGTGCAGGGTTAGGATGAAGGATGTGTTGGTGAAGTCAGAAAAACAGCTACTCCAGAATCTATCAAACAATAAAAACACATAAGTGCTGTCAAACCTGGCTTTGCCGTGGAGCTTGGCTCTTAAAAACCCTTGAAAAAGAGAGATTTGGGGTTTTTTTCTTCTTTTTTTTTTTTTTGGTTGTTGTTGAGGGTTTTTTTGTTTTGTTTTTTTGTTTTGTTTTGTTTTTTTTTTTGGGTTTTTTTTGCTTGTTTGTTTGTTTTTGGGGTTTTTTGTTCTTTTTTTTGGGGGGGGGTTGGGGTTTTTTTTTTGGTTTTTTTTTGGGACTATCTCCTCACAAATTTGGACCTTTGGGGCGCCTTCTTCACACAAATAGAAATCAAAAATCAGTGAGATTGATTATGTTCTCCCCACTGCTGTTTTTCAGCTAACCCAAACTCTTCCTTCCCGAAATTGCATTGTAATCACTTGTTTGAAAGGCCCTGGTGGCTTGTGGAGTATTTAGTCCAAAGCAGGGCAGGAGCAAGTGCTGTGTAATTAGATATGCAGAGAGCGTAGCGTGTGTGGGTGATCCATTCATTTGGAGTCATTCACACACTTGCACTTCCATCGTTATTTAGAGATTAAAGCAGTTCAGCTCCCTTAGTGCTCACATCTGCCCAACACCCCCGTGGACTGCAGGCACTGGGGTACCTCCTGAAGCCACAAAATATTAAACCCCATCCCAACATGCTGCTCTGACACGAGTGTTCACAAGCAAAGCCTTATTTTAGTAACTCTGGGTTTCAGCTGCTCTGTGTCAGGAGAGGCTGGGTGGTGCCCAACACCCCTCCCTGGTGATTCACATCCCACCCTGGGGGGGTCAGCCCAGCTGCATGGGAAACAGGGCCAGGTTCTAAATAGGGGCTTAATCTGAGTTAAAATTAAATGGGCTTGATCTGGTCTTAATCTGAAATAATACCTCCGGTGTTCTGGATGTGTCGGCGGCAGAGGGCTGGCAGGAGCAGGCACCGTCCTTCAGGAGCCCTGTGCACTGCTGCCAGCCTGGCACCCTGCTGCCTCCCAAAATGACCTCTGGGTCTCTGTGGCCACCAGCAGTAGTGGTCATCACACCCTCAACCTGATACCCTCTGTAGAATGGAGACTCCTGAGTGCAAGACAGAAATCTGTTGGGTTTGTAGGATTGTGAATGCCCTCACAGGCCTGCCCTGGAGTCTGTAGAATTCCTGAAGCAGTGCAGGTGCTGCTGATGTCTTAAATATAATTTTTGAAGGAATAAATGTACTAGTTTTGATGAATTAATGGAATTTAGGTGTGCAAAGTTAGCATGAATTAGTTTCACCTATTTCTGTTGTGGCCCAGAGCTGTGGGCTCAGCTGTGTGGGTTTGGCACGTGCTGTCAGGGTCCCCTCAAGGCCATGGAATGGGAAATGGAGCCCTGAGATAAAGGCTGTGGCTGAGCTGCCCGTCCTGCTGGATGCAGGTGAAAGCATCCACCTGGGCCTGGGAGGAAAGGAAACTGCAATGGGCACAGCAGGGAGGATGGGAAGTGTGACAGGCCTCAGGGACAGGGTCACATTGGTAGGACCTTGGTGGGGCTCAGCCCATCCCTAGATCAGACACCTGCACTTCAAACACGAGCAAAAATAGCAAAAGGTTGCTTCAGGAGCAGATGGGAGGCTCTCCCAGCACCAAAATCCATACATTCATAGGAGATCCTGAGCTGGAAGGGGACCACAGGGATCACTGAGAGCAGCTCCTGGCCCTGCACAGACACCCCAACAATCCCATCCTGTGCCTGGGAGCAGTGTCCAAACACTCCTGGAGCTCTGGCAGCCTTGGGACTGTGCCCATTCCCTGGGGAGCCTGGGCAGTGCCCAGCACCCTCTAAGTGAAGAACCTTTCCTGAAATCCAACCTAAACCTCCCCTGACTCAGCTTGATGCCATTCCCATGGCCAAAACCCAGTGAAAGCAAAAGGGGAGCTTTTAATTTCTTTATTGGAGCCCTTATCCACCCCAAAGCCATCTCAGCACCCATCAGAGGGGCCAGCAGCTCCTGCTAGAAACCTTTCCCAGCTCTTCTGGCATCCCCCAGCGTGGATAGAGTGTGCACCCAAAGCCTTGCAGGCCTTGCCAGAGGATTTGGGCACCTCCAGCTCAGAGGTTTCTGCTCCCTGGGTTTGCAAACTTAAAGCAAAAGTGTTTTTCAAGACGTGTGCCCTGAATCCTGCTCCAGCCTGATGGATTTAGGTGAGCATTGGTGTGAGTGGCATCATCTGACACGAACTGGCACCTCTGGCAACAGCTCCTGGGCTGGGGGAGAAGTTTCTCAGCTTTGCTTTGCTTTTTGCCTGGCAATTGGCATGCAAACACCCTCTCCCCAGAAAATAATGTACATTGTCCTGAGGATTTATGTGTTGCCAGCTGCAATTTATGAGATTCTGCAAGCTCTGCTGGTAGCTTTGTATACTGGAGGTTTCATTTGAGAGTCATCAGCCACAGATTATGACTGCAAGGGGTGTCTGTCTTTAATCTCATTTTTGAAGGAATAAATGTTATTAGTTTTGATGAATTAATGGTATTTAGGTGTGCAAGGTTAGCATGAATTAATGTCCACCTATTTCTGTTGTGTGCCTGACTATTGTAAAAGGACTCTGGTAAGCAATCTTTACACAGTCTCTTTTTTTCCTTCCCCTTCGTTCTTTTCTAATGCTCTTTGAGGAGCTTAAAAATAATGTTTGAGAATTCTTTTTTTCCTCTTTCTTTTTAAGTAAAAAGAAATATTGAAGATTTTCCCCTGGGTAGAGCTGACATTAACTTAGCCACTGCTGAGTCACGGAAGGCTAACAAGCATTTGGGAGCCCAACCAAAAGGCTCTGATTTATGGATGCTGCAGGTGGAGGAATAATTCATGGCACAGCTCAGCTTTCTGGGGAGGGCTGGCATTGCTGAGGGTTGTGGATTTACTGGCTGATGGAAGAGCACCAAGAGAGGCGTTGCAGGGAACCTGCCACCTCCAGAGTGGGTCACAGGAGTGCAGGGCACTGGGATCTGCTGCCCCATGGAGCCAGGGGCCACAATGCCCTTTATGAGCTGCTCACCTGTCTCTTTCTCGGCTGTTTTTATGGCCTGGAAAGGCTCGGGATGGCCTTGGACAGCCCGCGCTCCAAAGGACGAAAAGAGTCTTCAGGTTTTTGCTCGGTCTTCAGTGTTTATTAGTTTTTTATCTACAAGATTTTCTCTCGGCCCGACAGAGGTCCGCACAGCACGCTAGTTATGAGCACACTGCGAGTTCTCGGGGCGGTCACTTATCTTTATACCCAAAACTATGTATACAATATTTACCTATTTTCCCCAATACCTTTCACCCTTATTGACCAGTGCACTTTTAGTAAGAACCAATCCCAAAGTGCCACCACCACCACAGAAGATGGAGGCCAAGAAGTAGAAGAAGAAGGACAGGACACGCCCCAATTCCTCCATCTTACTTCTCTAGACCCCCCTGTACAGAAATTCTAAACTTTATGTCTCACACTGTAATTAACTTATCCCTTCACCATTTATCCCAGTGAAATCCTCCCATCCTCATACAGGTATCGTCTCCCGTGCAGGATCAAAGTCCAGCCACCAGACACTTCTGGCAACATTCCAGGACCTCCGAGCCCCCCAAGGGTGGTCTCGGTGACTCGGCACATCAGTCCTGAGGTGCTGAGATCCCACACTCACCCTCTGCTAAAACCATTTTGTTTTAATTTTACCTTAGAATTGTTGAGCCACAGAATGGTTTGGGTTGGAAGGAACCCTAGAGACCATCCCATTCCAAACCCCTCCATGGATAGGGATGCCTTCCACTATCCCAGGCTGATCCAAGCCCTGTCCAGCCTGGCCTTGGGCACTTCCAGGGATCCAGGGGCAGCCACAGCTGCTCTGGGCACCCTGTGCCAGGGCCTCACCACCTTCACCCTCAGGCAAGAATTTTTTCTGTATATCTAATCTAAATTTCCCCTTTTTCAGTTTAAACCCATTACATTCTTCTTAAACTCCCATATTTTCTTCTGATCAGAATCAACCAGCCCTGATAATTACAAAATCTCATTTCCTTCATTTCCCCTGGCTGATTCATGATCATTGTAACCTGGATTGTTTGTGCTCCACGCTGTCCATCATACCAAGGCAAGCGCGCTGCTTCTGCTTGTTTGAGATGATTCTCTAGAATAACATCACTTTCATGGTGGGGAACAAAAAAAATCTGTACAAAAATTGGATATATCATGTTCCAAATGGTTGTGACAAGTCATGTTTTGAATTTCTCTGCGTGGGCTGAGAAGGTTTAACTCTGAAATGGGTAGACAGTGTGTTGAAGGTCCTCACTGCCACTCCATCCTTCAAAAGTAAGGACAGAGGGATGTATCTGGCTTTTTCTTTGCCCACCCTGCAGAGAGCTTGGCATGGGCATTCACAAGGTTATGAGGAAAGAACAGACTGGTCTAATAAGTTTGGCCTCTTAGAAGGAGGCTCAGCACAGAGGGTTTTGGTGGCAGCTTTGTACCTGAGAGTGCAAACAGCCTTTCTGAAAACAGGCAGCAATATTCACTTTCAAACCTTGAGGAATAATTCTACCAGAAAAAATAATTTTCTGGCATAAAATCAGCATAAAGTTGGGTTCCAAATCAATGTGCCATGAACACCTAGACCAGATATTTATTTATAGATCCCTGGCAATGCTCAAGGAAGGTTGGAGAGGTTTGGAACAACCTGGTCTCGTGGAAGATGCCCCTGCCCATGGCAGGGGGTTGGAATGAGATGGGCTTTAAGGTCCCTTCCAACCCAAATAATTCTATAATTCAAAGATTGTCAACAACCTGGGCACTGAGAACATTGATCATTAAAAACCCAGAGATTTCTCTGCCTTCCCCTGGTCCCATCAACTGGGGACTTGCTCTGTTAAAAGATAATAAGATATAAGATCTGGCAGTATTATCTGGATGCAAGGAACCTTTAATTGAGGATTTTTTTGCTTTATTAATGAGAGTCTCCAGGAGCAGGCAGGGAATGCCTGTACTGCTGGAAGGATCCAGGTTTTGTCGTGCTTGCCTTTATGAAATTCTGTGTTATCTGATGACAGCTACAGAGCCTTCCCCAAAATTGGGTTTGTTACAGTGCCTTTGCTGAAAAAAATTGCACACAAAAGATCTGAACCCCTTTACAAGGGAAGCACCTGTAGTATGTGATAGGCTTCTTTCTCCCATATAGGTATATTTAGGAATAACAAAAAGTCTGTGTAAAAATGCCTTGAGCTGTTCTTTAAGTTAATTATCACTTCTTTGGGTACTATGAATGGCTGTTCAATGACACTGTCAGCAAGTGGAATGAACCAAATTACTTTAATTATGGAGTAATTGCACAGAGTGATGGTAATTAAATCTTGATCAGTTTAAGTGAGTGAATTAATTGCTCCAGCTTGGAATGCACACGGCAGCAAGAGGAGTTGTTTTGTAGTTTAATTAACACCAACCACTAAATTCTTATCATATCTAAAATGCAGACAATTAATGAGTTTGATTCTGCTCTCACCTTAATAGGAACTAGGACAGAACACATGCTGAGAAAGGTAGCTGTGGTAGCAAAATGACAGAAAACTTAATATTCCTGTCAGTGGTGGAGATACATTAGCTATACTCTGCTTTGCCTTGCAGTGAAATGTGCAAATAGAAATATTTCCATATAATTAGCTCCTGGCCCCATTTTGTTTCAATACTTGCTGATCAGGAGACATTGCCAAATTTGTTCATGTTTCCAGCTTCAGCTGCCTGTGTTTCCAGGTGATTTTTGGCCTTTTCTCTTGGGTGCTGCTCCCAACCTGGATGAACGAGCTGCTCTTCCCTTGTGCCACGCGCCAATGGGCTGCCATGGTTTTGGGTGTGTGATGGTCACACAGACCCCTCCTTAATGCAATGCCCACCCTCTGCCTCACCCGACAGCCTCCCAAAAGTGACTCCTCTCATGGGAAAGTCACTGCTTCTCTTCTTTTCACCATGATAACATCTTCCTGAAGGGTCAGGGGACATAGAGGTTGGGGTGTTGACATGTTGACAAAAGGGAGGAAAGCTGCAAATGCAGCCCACGAGTGCTTGCCATGCTGGTGACACTGCTTAAGGGACACTTAAATGTATAGAAGAAGGGATTTCCCAGCAGATGACATGTCTGTGTGTTCAGAGTATTAATTTTTAGCCTAATCATGCAGATCAGAGGAGAGGGGAAACTCCCTGGATTGATACCAAATGAGGAACTTGGTAAAATCACTTAAAGGTGCTTTTAAATAATAAAATTTCTGTCCTGAACACCTTCCTGGGGCACTTTCACACAGACAAACATACAGCTCCATCTTTCACTAACAAGAAGTGATAATTTACTCTGCAGGGAAGCTGGCGGAGGTGTGACCCTGAGCTGGAGCTGCCATTCATGAGGTGACAGCAACCACCATCCCATTGTGGAGGGCAGTGGCCACAGTGGGAATGCCACAGCTTCGAGGTTCTACAGGTGTCAAGTGTTTAATTGGAATTTGCACCCCTGAAGCCTCTGAATTTGACCAAAACCAGTAAATTTTCCAGCACAGAGAAGCACCCAGCGGTGTGGCCAGGGACAGTGCCCAGCTGGCAGTGCCAGAGCAGCCGCCTCCTCGTTAGCTCTGATTTCTGCCTCCTCTTTAATTGGTGCTCAGAGCCAGCCCTGCCGTGGATCTGCAGCGCTGCTGTGCCCAAGGCCAGCTCTTGATCAAATTTTCCACATCTCGTCCCGACCTTGGTCACATTCCCTCACTCCTTCCACACCCCCACTCAGCTCCATGTCACGGACACAGGCACAGCCCCAGGAGATAATTCCCTGCTGAGTGATCTCTCCTCTGATTTGAATTGCTGTCAGTGGCAGAACACCATCTTTTGGAAGCAAAAGAAAGAACCTGCTGAATTAGAGGTATTTCTCCATCCATTTGCTAGATTTCATGGAGTTAATTTGAATGCATGGCTCCTGTGGCTGCCATGACAAAATCAGAGCCTTAGAGATGGCCAAGGAATTCCCATTTTCAGGGATTTTTGATCCCCTGAGGCAGGCTCAGCTTCTGCTAAGGACTCAAGCCACGTAAAGGGTTTAGATAGCAGCTGCCTTCTCTTCTAACACCGACTCACAAAATATTTATTCATTATTCATTCAAATATTTTTATTCATTTATTTGAAAGCATCTTCCTACTCTTTTCCTAAAATAACATGGTAGCACAATATCTGGGGCTCACTACCCAGCATCCTAGAATTTATTTTTAATTTTTTTCTCTTCCTTCTTTGGTGACTTTGCTTGTGAATTGGTGCACGATATTTGCCTGGGTTATGTCCTGAAGATATTTGAAGGCAAAAGGGTTTTTTCATTCTGAAATCTGAGCCTCTTGAGTGAAAGGCCCTGTTGTTTGATTTTTGTGGTGCTGGAGGCCTTCATCCCCTTTGGGACCTTCATTCCACTTTGCCTTTCCCCACAAAGCACCACCTTCATTTTGGCACTGGAGAAGAAGCCACACTGTGATAATTTATTTGTGGGGAGTTTTGAATAAGTTAGAGATGGGATTTTTGAGTTGTTTTTTATGATGTGGTTTATTTTTTATTTTTTTACAAAGGTAGGAAGGGTGAGTTTGGTTTACATTGTTACAGTATGGTTTAGAAAGTTATCAGACTTTTAGTTATTAGATTTTTAAAGGAGTTATTAACGAATAAAATATTGTTAACAAAGATATTTATGTTTTTAACTTTAAATATTTAGTCTTATAGACTCATACTACAGTGTAAATTTTCTTAATCATGTTATGACACACAAACCTACAGTACTACATTCTAATCTTTTTATTTACCTTTGTAACTACTTTTATTTTTTCTATATCTTAAACTCAAAAACTCTAAACTTTCCTTAACTTAACCCTAAACTTTCCTTAACTTAAATGTGTCTCTACTTTAAACTATAAATCCACATTCTCACTTCTAGCACTTAAGTTTAGAAGCTTTTCCCGAAGTCTCAAATCAAATCTTGTATTTAATTCGAAGCTTTAACTTACAACCCTAAAATTCTAAAAATTCCTTACATTTCAAATTCCAGCACCACAAAACCACTCCACACAGGGTCCCTGTGCCTTTGGGCACCTGCCTGGAAGATCCATCCCAATGTTTGCCTAAAGAAAGAGAGGGAAGGAGGAAATTGCTTGTTTTTACTCTAGGGAGGGTCTGGACCCACTTAGACCTGGATTTCTTCCAGCTGCCCATCCCTATGGATTGTCTGCTACTCTCCTGCACCTCCTGCCTGGGTCTTGCATGGTGCCAACCCTCCCCAGTGCCACTGAGATAAGGATGACCAGGAGTGACTTGCAGTGATGGTGGACTCTTGGGAAGGATGAAAGTTTGACAAGAAAGTCTCACAGATATGTGTGCTTAGCAGAAAGATTTTTGAATGTAGAGTCTGATGAAGGAATAGAGATGGAAGCAAGTTTTGATATAGAAGGAAAGAATTGCTGAGCCAGTCTTACTGGATAACCAAGGAGGCAAAGGGTGTGTGAGTTAGAAGGGGTTTTTATGACTTAGAGCAGAGGATAAACCCACCCCAAACAAGATGCTTTTACCAAGCAGAAAGATAGCACGGGCAAACTAGTCAGCATATGTTGCAAGTAGAATAAAGGTCTCAGAATTTTCCATTTTCACTGCAAGAAAATGGAAAAGCAACTTCTAGCTTAAACTGTAATGTATTAACTTTTAGTGATTGGAGAACGGTAACATGAATATGGTAATATGGTAATTATAGTAGTTCTGATAGGCTATAGATAAAAGTTAAGGTATAGATTGGTTCTTAAGATGCTCAGCAAAGAAAAGTATATAATGTATTTGTAACCTAAACTAAGGGTGTCCAGGCCTGCCTGCAGCTGGAGCTGACAGCTGTGGGCACAGCTCTGTTCACCCACAACCCTGGACTGGTGTAACATCTTGGATGGAATAAACTGCATTTTTGAAGAGCCACCTGGAGTCCCACATCCCTCATTCAGGCTCTCAGTGGACAGGTTTGAGCAGCCCCCACTCGCTGTGCCCTCAGCAATCCATCCCTCCTGCAGGACCCTGGCTGTCAGGAAATTCTGCTAATCCCATGCAGCCATGGAGAGCTTTTCTCCCATTTGCTGGATGTACGAAATCCATATGTCATCAATCTCTTTCTGGTGGCTGGAGCCTGCTCATGAAGCTTAAATCTCTGGCATGTGGCTGGGAGCACGAGGGCCAAGTCCTGGTGCCTGCCAGCACAAGCTTCCCCCTCCCACATCTCCTGCTGTCCTCTGCTCTCCCTCCTCTGGCAGCCAGCACCCCCTGCAGCCCCTCTTGGATCCATTTTAGGGGAACCAAATGGTTTCTGCATAAAGCTGGAGGTGGAGCAGCCCAGATGTGCTGTTGGAGCAAGGAGGAGGCAGAGATGGGCATCTGGCTGCGTGCTTTCCCCTGGGAGGGCATCACCAGTGCTCCAAAATCTTCTTCCCAAACCACCTGCCAGCTCTCAAGCTGCCAAAAAAGCAACAAATGAAGTGCAGCAGGGTCAGCTGCCTGGCCTCCACCAGCACTGGGGAGCTGAGGCTGCTTAAAAATGATGGCATTGCCAAATTTGGGGGCAAAAATCAGCCTTTTGTCGATACTGTCTTTGCTTCAGCTCCCGGCTTGGGCTTTCCAAATTCCTCTCCAGAGGCTGGGCAAAGGAAATGGGCAAATCTGGGGAACAACCCAGCCCTCCAGAGTGGGTGGAAGGGGTCCTGCAGTTGGCAGGGAGGAGCTGGCAGAGGCTGGGCGCCGTGGAGAGGTGACAGACCCGCTGGTGGGAACAGGGTGCCAGGAACGCTGCCCCAGCACCGCCAAGCTGCCCCTGAGCCCCAGGCACAGAGCAGATGCGGGAGGATGGGGAATGCTGCCACAGAGAGGTGCACAAGAACAGGGAATGAGGCCCAGGAGCAGCTCAGGGTTGGGATGAGGGGAGAATTCACATGGGGTCAGAGCCCTTCTCCTTTTATCTTTGGGAGATTTGGGTAGCTTACTTTATTTTAGTCCCTTGCAATACATTTACATAAAGCTGCTTTGGGCTGAGTGCTTCTTAGTGCTGGTCTCTGCTCTATTTAAACATAAATGTTTTAAAGTGCACAGATAGGTTTTTAACAGGGGGAAAAATTGCATGTGAATTACATTTATTTCTTGTTTACCCATACGGCTCCAGCCGACACTTATCGACAGATTAACTTTCACTAAACTTTCCATGTAATATGTTTTAAAAACCCACTTGAAGTACAGATTCTATTAGTTCCTGACCTTATGTTTTTAAGAGGAAGAAAGTGGCTTTACACCACATGAAATGTGTTAATGCATGGATAGAAGTCCTCTTATCCTCCTGCTTACATTAGGTCCAATCAGGAGAATGGATTATGTTTTTTAATAATCTGACATTAGTATTAAAAGTAATATTTAAGGCATTAGGATCCATAACTGCTGTGGTGTGTTCAGAGCTTTCTCTTTGTGTGTGTGCACACAGGGCTGGGCTAAAACATATGTTTATGAAACAATGCATTAGCCCAAAACCTCCCCAAATATATGGGGATAAATTGGGGCAGCAGATTACTGTTGACATCACTTTTTCAATTAGAGGCAGAGGGAAGATTTGATGGCCATTTTAAAACTGATTATGGAGGGCAGGGATTAGAGGCTGTTAGGAACAGGAGGTCTTGCTCTCCCCTCAGCCTTGGCCTTCTGTGGACTTCAGGAGTGGGTGCTGCTTTATGGGGTGGAATAAGGCCAGAGGCACTGGTGGCACTGGTTTTATGTACAGGTTATCTGTACATGGGGCTGGGCCTCTCAGCCTGTCTTGGAAACATTCCATGGGACAGGAGAAGAAATTTGGAGTCCTTATCCCTAAACTGAATGTTTTAGGGGAAAGCCAAATATTCCCAGCTGGTTTGGGTGGGTAAACACTGAGCCCTGCTAGGCTGAATCTCTTCTCTCTGTCTTCACTCATGGCTGGAGGGACATTCAAGTCATCTCAAGCCCTGATGTCCCCTGCATCCCCTGGAAAAGACAAAAGGGAGCTGGAAAAGAAACAGGGAACACCAAGAGGAGAAAATGGTGTGTGTGGCCATCACCATGCAGAGGAGTGGACTAGGATCTGCCATCCCAGCCAGATTTCTGCAGTGTTTAATTCCCTCCACCCAGAACCTCACCTCTAGGTGTAGTTTGTCTAATTGCAGCTTTTAGCACTTCAGGCTCACTTCAGCTTTTTCTGCTCAATTAATCATCCTTCCAGAATCAGAAATCTTCTCCTCATGGGGCACTCACAGCCCATGGCCACACTACTGCCCACCCTCCTCTCTGCTAAGCTGTAGATTGCTCAATGGAATTACAGAGGGTTTTTTTGCACCCCTACTGGTGCTCACAGTGAATTTTAGACCTGTCCTATGTTTTAAGAATCCTCCTTGGGAAGACTAACCGGAGCCTAATGCTCCGATCAGGGCTGGACGCAGATGTAACTCCACAACTACTGTTGGTAAGAATTGGAGATCAAAATGCTTCAGCTTTCACTCCTCAGCTGCTGGGAGAGCATCCTCCCTTATTTTCACACACACCTTTCTCTCCCACATCTCCTGGACAGCAGGAATTGCAGGGAGCCTCTGCCTTTCCCCCCTTCTGATGGTAAACAAGGCTTTATCTTCCCAACATATGTGCAGTAACTGCTGTTTGGTGGCAGAAGGGAAATCCACAAGCTATCCAGCCACTGCACCTGCCTGCTTGGACCGAATTCCCTTACTTGTGTTTGTTGACTGGAGTTAAGCAGGTCCTGGGCTGGGAGACCAGCTGGGAAATGCAGTGATTACAGGCACAAACAAACGAGCGAGGGGCGGGCACGGGCAGCCGCTCCTGTGTGACCACCACCCAGGGAATTTGGCAACACACCATTCTGACTCTTTATTTTAATTCCAGTCGGGGGAAATTGGAGCCAGCCAAAGGAGGTGGGAGACAGGATGTCCCCCACCCTCCAATCTGGACTGGTGGCATGTTTTGTCTGGGGGAACGCAGCGGTTCGAGGTGGCCACCCTGGGCTCTGCAGACTGTCCTGCCTTCCTCCTGCTCTGCCACGGCCTTTTCTGACACTGAGGGGGTGTCTGAGCAGAGCCTCTTTGTCTGCAGCTTCCAGACACAACAGCTGTTTCAGAGGGCCCTCCTGGCAGCCTCTCACAGGTGTGGTTTTGGCCAGCACAGGGGTATGAAGTGCCAGGTGAAAGGATGGGTTGTGCAGAGCTATTGGTGTTTAGCTGGAAACTTCCTTCCCCAAAAGAGCTGCAGAGCTGGGGCATTTCTGGAGCTGACTTTGGAGCTGCATCAGTTTCCAACTGGAATAAACTGGTCATTTCTGGATAGGTAAGAGATGAGACGCCACAGATATCTCCATGCTTGGAGTGACTCCTTGAACTAACCCCCCAATGGATTTCATCCATATGTAGAGAAATCAAATGAAATTTAAGGTTTTTCTTCGTTTTTCTGGTGTCCTTTCCAGTTGGTCAGCTACAGGGGACAAAAACCCAGCCCAGATAAACTGATATTCATGAATACCAGTGGATATTATTCTGCAAAAGCTTTGTTTGGGAAGGTCAAGTAATACAGCATTATCTCATATTTACCAGTGGAAAAAATCCACAAGGTTCCTAGAAAACAGGAAAAAAGGCTTCAATTGCCTCCTGTATTGCAGAAGAATTATCTGTGCTGATTAAGCTGTTGCTCATTAGCTCACCAGGCTTATCAAGGCCCCAGCCCACAAGGCCTTTGACTCCAGCAGAAATGATAGCACAGAACATTTGGACCACCTTGGGTCATTTTACACCAATTTTGCCTTTTTTTGCTGCTAATATCATGTGTAAATATATGCACAGCTGACCCTGCTGGAGAGTCCCCTGTCCCCTGCAAGAGGCTTCAGTTCCCCTGTGCTTCCTTTAGCAGTGTAAGTTCAGGCAGATTTGTGGAAAGCAGGAGATTTTGTTTGCACCTAAATCTTTTTGTAGGATTTTCCTTAAAGGCCTTAATGCCATGGAAAAACATCAAGAGGCAAATTCTGCTTTGGGTTACACCAAAAGGGGAGTAAGGCAGCTGAAGGCAGCGAGGGAAGCTGGATTTATCCCAGTGGAGGCAGAAGCAGAGCTCAGCCCCTTGCACTTTGCTATTTTCTGCACCAGCAGTTCTGGCCTTTGAAAAATGAGATGCATTTTTGTCCTTGTGCCTTGAGAGGAGCCTGCAAATGCCAGATGACAGAAAGCAGAGGAGGAGAAGTCTGAGGCTCCTAAATTAGAAGCTGTGGCAACTTCAGGCACTGTCCTATAGAAGCTGCCCTTGGCTTTATGTTAAATGTTGTTTTCTTGTGATTGTCAGCATTTGGTGTTAAAGACATGCTCAGGGAAGGCTCATTTTACCTCAAATCTATGATTGGGCAGTGCCAGATTGGAAGATTTGTCTCTTTATGGGATGGGATTTGGAGCAACTTGGCTTAGTGGGAGGTGTCCCTGTCCATGGCAGGGTGTGGAATGAGATGGGCTTTAAGGTCTCTTCCAACCCAAACCATTCCATGAAGATTTTGGGGTCCTTCCCACAACATCTCCCACAAGGCAGCTGGTTTGGGTATGGATTTCCCATGGAGTGCTCTGGCCACATGGGTGCTGAGCATCTGGTGATGTGAAGGGGCAAAGCCAGGTCTGGGAATACGCCAGGATTTAATCTGGATTTAATGTAATACATTTAATCTGTTTCCTAGCCTGGCCTTCCACAGGAAATGGGAGATGGAGCCAAAGTATCCTGATTCTGTTTTTGTGCTTCCTGACCTCTAAGGAGAACAGCTGCAGGACCTGTGCAGACCTTGAAACCAGGGCATGGAGACCTTTCAGGAGATTTGATGGATGATTCAGGACTCAGGAGATCCTTGATGCATGGAGGGTAAAATTCCACATGAGCTCTGGGGACGCTGCTGAGCTGGGACATGCTCCTGTCAGCCACCAGCATGCTGAAGGAAACATGCCTGAGGTTTGGGTTGTTTTTTGAGGCTATGGAGAATCCCACTGTCCCAGCCTGAATTTTTGGTGAGGTTTATGCTTAAATGGTTCAGCCAATTATTGTAAGTGTAAAAGAAGAATATTGTGTTCTGCTCCTGTGTAATAAAAACAGCAGCTCTGGGACTGTCACCCCCTGGGACAGGAATTAGGGCTGAGCCAGGGATCAGCCAGGGAAAAACAAATCAGCCCACTCAGCCTAGCTCAAAATCCTGTCCATGGGTTGACTTCCCAAATCTCTTCCCTCCAAAAACTTTATTTATTACATTGGAGTTCTCCGGGAATGTGAGCTATCCACAAAATGGCACATCCTGCATGATGGCACAGCTCCATCAGCAGGGCTGCTTGGATACAGGGAAATGGGAATTACAGAATCCCAGAATGGTTTGGGTAGAAGGGACCTTAAATCCCATCCCATCCCACCCCTGCCATGGGAAGGGACACCTTCCACTATCCCAAGTTGCTCCAAGCCCTGTCCAAGCTGGCCTTGGACACTTCCAGGGATGGGGCAAGCCCACCATCTCTCCTCCATTCTCACACGACCTGCTGCTCAGCATCTCCACAAGTTCATTTTGGCCACGTATCAACACACCACAGCCCTTGTCTGTGACCTCATCTAGGCAGAACAGCGGGAGGAAAAAAGGTTCCTATCACAATCTTACCAGAATTATTATTACCAGAATATTACCACAATCTTACCAGAGATTAATGCAAAAACCCTGTAGGAGAACACAGGTTTTGGAGCTGGCTCTGGAGCTGCATCAATTTCCAGCTGGAATAAAGTAGCAGCACCAAGGATTTGTTTAATGGAGGAAAACAACAAAGATATGGAGGGGCCAGGCAGGAAAACACAGGTTAAACCCGGTATAGAGAGCAATTTTGGAGGGTACAATTCATGTCCTACTTGGCATCCTTTGTGCAAATTCCCTGAGCATGATCCTCAGCTGACAATATTCTGAGAGAAGCTTAAAGAAATGGGAACAAAACAGAGAGGACTGATGGAATGTGAAAAATTCTTACCTAAATGAGTTCCTTGACGAGTTTCACTGGAGCTGTGAGCACAGATGAAGAAATGAGAGTTTTAAACCCTGAACTGCTGGTACAGATTTTTCAACCATGTGCTGTGTGTGGGCATTTCTTGGGCCAGGCTGTGAATTTGGCCACCAGGGTATGGGCTAGAAATTGATGTCCTACACCTGTAATTAAAATATGGATGAAAATGTGTAAATGAGTAAAAAATGTTCCCTTTTCCCAAACACTTACTGAGAGTAATAGGGATGAAGGGAGCAAGGTCCTCAAGTGATGCAGCAGACAGAGAAGATGATCTGGGAGGTGGTGGTGGAGATCAGGCATTTCCAATAAGGCATGGGGATAAATAAATAATATTAGTTCAAGAAAATCAGGTGTGAAAACACAGAGATGACTGTCAGAGTTCTGGGGAAACCAGCTGAGACAAGTGGGATCTGTGACTGCTCAGTGTGACAGAAAATCAGCTGGGAGGCCACTGAAACTGGTGCAGGAAGAGATTGGAGTCTTCTACAAGTCAATAAAGCCTTTCTGACAAAGGTGCAAAACTGTGGGAAACAAGAAATGGGGAAATTAAAATTAAAAATTGAAACAAGAAACATAGGGAAATTTGTTCAGTCAGTTTTTCTATTTGGGGAATAAAATGAAGCTGAGCTTAGAAACAAAGAACAAGCTGTCCTGGCAGCAGTGGAACCAATTCTGTTTTCCTGTGGAACTGAGTCCCTGTTCTTCTCTGACCCCTTCTCACCTGGGAGAGCTTTACCTTTCTTTTGAATTTTGAGGGGTTCACAAGGCACTGAGTGTTTCCTGGTGGATGTGCATGAATCTGGGTCCCTTGGATGGCCAGGGAGAACACAAGGAACCAGCACAGAACTTCCCCAGTGCTCTGGGTGACCAGCCACATCCAGGCATGTCCTTGATGGCTGGATCTACCTTGAAAATGTGATTTTGCAGGATGGGGCAGAGAGAACCCCATGTCTGATGGTTTTTGGTTCTTTTTTCTACCTCTGTCAAGGTCAGGACTGAAGCTCTCAAGATGATATTTTGTGTTCAGGCTCAGACATTTATTATTTCTTATCTGTATTACAAGCTGTGAGTTCTACAGCATTCTACTAACAAGCTACAAAATGGCTATCTTTCTCTACAAGGTCTTTTAAACTATCCAAGTAAGAAATGACACCTAAATTATTTTCACTTTTAACCCAAGAACTAATCACTCCAAGTCCGTAATGCAGGCTTTCATGTCCAATTACAAAATACCACCCAAACCCATGAAGAAAAAGGAAGAAGAAGGTGAAGAAGAACAACCAGCCACTGCCCTAAAATCTCCATGTTGCCCCACATATATTGCTATATTCTAAAACCTTAAACTCTAAGTTTTCCACCCAGTGATATTACACACTTATAATCAAACTCCACATCCATAATCCCAGTGTTATCAATCAATTTTGGAAGCCTTCTCCATGGCCTCAGGTCAAATATAATATTTTCTTGTGGGTCTGTGCCCTTCAGCACAGGAAGTCTAAAATTCCCAGCATCCAAGATTCCAACACATGTCCAAGGACAACAGGATGCTCCCAGGACCGGGTGTGCTTTTATTCCACTTTATTCTCCTTGGAAACTCCTTCTGCACCACGTCCACTGCAGCCACGTTGCTGTAACTGGGGTATGGGAGCCTCGTCTTGCCCCCCTCAACAAACAAGTCATAAAAAGCAGCTTATTCATCAACTCAAGAACAAATAAAAGCAGCATAACCTCCTTCATTGTGCTTTGCAGGTGGCCATACATTGCCTGTGGAAATTCTGCCAAAATTCTTGTTTAAATATAGGAGCTGTTCTTCTTTGTATTGTTGGTGGTCCCCACGAGGACCTGCTCCCCTTGCATGGGGATATTGTTCAGAATGAAGCCTGGGCTGGCTACTTTGCCATTAAAATTCCGTGCCAGCCCAGTGCTGACAATATTCAGGCTTTGCTAAATGTGTGTACGTGTAAGTTCATTAAATGGGTGCTGACTGTTGTTACATGAGTACAGCAGTTGAGTGCTTTCTGTATTAACCTTATCACCTGATGGGCAAAAGAAAAGGTTTAACTAAAGCTTAGGACTAATTGAACGGTATTTCAGTATTTTCTTATGTAAAACTGGTTCTGGTCTATTGTTTTTATTTATTTGCAATAACTGTGCTCATTCAAGTTTGTAATGACACTGCCATGGGTGAATAGAATTTGCTTTAAGTATTATTCTCCCTTTTCCTATCTCCTGCCTCCTCTAAACTGTGTCTCTCAGGAGAAAATCTGCAACAGAGCCTGGTAAAAAGACAACTCTCTAAGCACACAGTAATTTTTGGGAGATACATTCCCAAGCTGTGTTTTTAAAATTACTTCTAGCAGTTCCTGTTTATTTTCTCTGCCTGCCTTGGGTATTTCCTGTCGGGCTGAGCACTGAGCGTGGAGCTGGAGGAGATAGGAGAGGAAAAGCCTCTCGAAGAAAGGTGGGAGGTGTCTTATCATCAGGACACTGCACAAACCAGAGCACTTTCTTTGCTCGGTTGCCACTAGAGTATGCTCTCGTGCTACAAGTTCCAAGGATTTTTTAGAAATAAATCACTCTGTGTAGCACGAGGCCGTCTTTCAAAGCCTTTCCACTTGCCCCAGTGGTTTGGGTGTTTTTTTCTAAGTAATTTTTTTTTTTTAATTTGCTGTTGAGCACACACTCAAAGCTTTGAGAAAGCCTGGAGGGCTGCTCTGTGGTGAGGTGAATCTAACTTGGGTTTGGACAACTCCCAGTTTCCACAGCGTGGGTGAAAACGCCCCAAAATATCTTACCTGTCTCTAAAAAACAACAAAAAAGGGAGGTTTGCATGTCCTTCCTGTCTTGGTCAAACCCCTGGGTCATGGCTGATGAAGAAAGGGGAGGCAAATCTCACGAATTAATAGATTTCTGCTTACAGAAGAAACATGTAAATTCCCCTTTTCAACATAAAGTGTGCCTGTAATCCCAGCCTTTGAAATGGTGGTAGTTATTCAGTAAGATAAAGGCTGCTGTGAGCCTGCCCTACCACATTACAGCAAAGTACTTTGTCACTGGCACCCTAAAACTTCCAGCTTCTGCATGACAAAGATATGAAACAACTTGCAGGACAATTAAAGAACAGTTTGTCCTCACCCTATTATTACCAGCCATTCTTCCACGTTTCGATATTTGCCCGTAAATTGCTACCTCCCCCATCAATATAATTGTAATCAGCCATGGCTCACATTTGTCTTTGGATGCCTTTTCCAAGGGAAACACAAAGAAGGAAAAATACGGCAAAGAAAAAAGCCACGCTCCGGATAAAGAGCCTCGCCACCAGCCTGCTTTCACACACAGGCTGCGCACTTTGCTGCTAAAATTACATTTTAGGAGCCCCAACGGGCACGGGAACAATGACCCCGCTCATTTCCATAGTGACAATGGCTGGAGGAGGATTGGAACGTATCTTTTTCCTCTCCCCGATGGTGCTCAGCCAACGAGGGCAGAAACCTGCCAAGGAGTTGGGTCCTGGAAGTTCTTGGTCACTGCGGAGCTGGGAGATTCCCTTTGGGCCCAGGTGGTGCTCATACCCTCCACCAGTGACTTCTGAGTGGGTCAAAACTTCAGCTTTTCTCTACAGCCCAGTTGAGTGCACAAAGCTTGCCCAAATTTATAAAATAACAGGATGGCTTGGGTTGGAAAGGGCCTCAAAACCCATCTCATTCCACCCCTGCCATGGCAGGGACACCTTCCACCATCCCAGGTTGCTCCAAGCCCCATCCAAGCTGGCCTGGAACATTTCCAGGGATGCAGGGGCAGCCACAGCACCTGGATCCACTCATTTCCATAGTGACAATGGCTGGAGGAGGATTGGAACGTGTCTTTTTCCTCTCCCCGATGGTGCTCAGCCAACGAGGGCAGAAACCTGCCAATGAGTTGGGTCCTGGAAGCTCTGGGTCACCACTGCTTCCCTTTGGGATGGGAGGCAGCTGCTGGGCCCAGGTGGTGCTCACAGCCTTCAACACCAGCTCCTCCAGGCACCCCAGTGATGTCTGAGTGGGTCAAAACTTCATCTTTTCTGTACAGCCCAGTTGAGTGCACAGAACTTGCCTAACTTCATAAAATAACAGGATGGCTTGGGTTGGAAGGAACCTCAAAACCCATCTCATTCCACCCTATGCCATTTCAGGGACACCTTCCACCATCCCAGACTGCTCCAAGCCCCATCAAAGCTGGCCTTGGACACTTCCAGGGATCCAGGAGCAGCCACAGTCCCTGGATCCCACTCATTTCCATAGTGACAATGGCTGGAGGAGGATTGGAACGTGTCTTTTTCCCCTCCCCGATGGTGCTCAGCCAATGAGGGCAAAAATCTGCCAAGGAGTTGGGTCCTGGAAGCTCTGGGTCACCACTGCTTCCCTTTGAGACGGGAGGCAGCTGCTGGGACAAGGTGATTTTCACAGCCTCCAATACCAGTGACTTCAGAGTGGGTCAAATCTTCATCTTTTCTGTACAGCCCGGTTGAGTGCACAGAACTTGCCTAAATTCATAAAATAACAGGATGGCTTGGGTTGGAAGGGGCCTCAAACCCATCTCATTCCACCCCTGCCATGGCAGGGACATCTTCCACCATCCTAGGTTGCTCCAAGAACCATCAAATCTGACCTTGGACACTTCCAGGGATGGGGCAGCCACAGCTTCTCTGGGCACCCTGTGCCAGGGCCTCACCACTCTCACAGGGAACAATTCCTTCCAATATCCCACCTAACCTTGCCCTCTGGCTGTGGGAAGCCATTCCCCCTTGTCCTGTCATTCCAGGGCCTTGTCCAAGTCTCTTCTCATCTCTCTTGGAGCTCTTTTACGTTTTGGAAGAGTCTCTAAGGTCTCCCTGGAATCTTCTCCAGGCTGAACAATTTTCCTAGGAATCTCTTGGGAAAGCCAGGCTGCTGAGCCCACTCTGTGACAGCCCATTTCATGCATGGAGCACTAAGCACCTCTAAAGTACAACAGATGTCAAAAAACTAAATGGGAACATTTCTTCAAGAATGTGTTGCATGCTTGAAGAACATTCAAGGGATCAACACTTCCAGGGATCCAGGGGCAGCCACAGCTTCTGTGGGCACCCTGTGCCAGGGCCTCACCTCCCTCACAGGGAAGAATTCCTTCCCAAGATCCCATCTAAATCTAATCTCTTCTAGTTTGAAGCCATTCCCCCTTGTCTTGGCACTCCATGCTCCTGTGAAAAGTCATTCTCCAGCTCCTTGGAGCCCCTTCAGGTACTGGAAGGCCCCAGTGAGGTCACCCCAAGGCCTCCTCTGAACATCCCCAGTTCTCCCAGCCTTTCCCCACAGTAGAGGGGCTCCATCCCTCAAATCATCTTGGTGGCTTCCTCAGGATTACCTCCATCAGGTTGATGTCCCTGCTGTGCTGGGGACCCCAGAATTCCCTGAATGCCTCCCTTGGTTTCACTTTCCAGGGTTTTTTTGCTGCTGTTTTAGCAGGACCCTTCTCCATCCCCAGAACACCACACACATTCCCTCCGTTGTGTCAGCCCTTAATCCTTAATAAATGCAAACCTAATTTTCTAACGTCTCCACTTAGATCTAATCCATAAGGCTGTTTATTATCCTCATTACCCTCTCCTATACCTTTTTTCATTTGTATTCAAAAGCCTCTCTTTAATCTGTCTCAATTCTGAAGGTACGGCCTCGCCGCTCTTTGGTACAATCCCATAATGATTTCCACGGATGTGTTTTAGTCCTCCATCGATAGGTCTCGGGATGCTATTTACCTTCCTTAACTGCTTCCCACAGCGGGAATCACCGCTTTTAATAATCTGTGTGCTGACACCTTCAATCTTTCCCTTCACCAGCATCTTGTGCCACCCCAACCAGGGGTTAAATCTTTATTATTTGTGTATGGGCACACTGGGGTTGTGGTGGAGGGGGTGCAGCCAGCACTGTCCGAGGAGGGTTTTGATGTGTGTGAGAGAGGGCAGAAGGAGCTGATCCTTAAAAAACTGATCCTTAAAAAACCTCGTCCTGAAGGGACGATCCCAGGAGCAAGGGACAGGCACGACGCGCACCGGTCCCCTCCTCCCCCCGCATCTCCGCGGTGGTTTCGGCCCGTCCCCCCCCAGCGCGCCATGGTCCCGCCCGGCCGTACTCACCCTCCGCCACGCCCTCTTCGGCTGTACCAACTCTTCTCCGCCGGGGAAGATGGAAGAGAGCGGGAGGCCGCGCTGAATAGCCTCACTGGGTTTTCGGCTTTCTCTGTTCTTTGAGATCTGTATTGAGAGAAGTCCATGAAGGCGCTTTGGGGAGAGCGAGAAGGCGAGCGGGGCAGGGATGCTCCCCCGCGGGGCGGTGGATGGTACAGCCCGCCCGAACCCGGAAGGTGGCGGCGCACATGGGCGCGGGGCCCGGGCCCGGGGCCGGCACCGGCACGGGGATCGGAAACGGGATCGGGATCGGGATCGGGAATGGGGCGGGAGGAGCCGCTGCCGGGGCCCTGGGCGCTGCCGTGGCTGCTGTCTACACGGTCACGCTGCCGCCCGCCCTGCCCGGCGGGGATGCGGGTAATGTATCGGGTGGGGACCCTCGGCCCGTAGCGGCCGGTGCATGGCGGTGGGTGGCGGGGGCCGAGCCCTCAGGGACCGGGGCATCCCTGTCACCCCACAGGGCTGCCGTCACCCCACGGGAGCTCGTGCATCAGTGTCACCCGTGTAGGGTTGGTCTGTCCGAAGGAGCCGGTGCGTTGGTGTCACCCCTGGAGGGTCGGTGTCACCCCACTGGGTTGTCACCACAGAGAGCTGCTCACTCCAGAGCGACTGGTGCCTTGATGTCACCCCATCGGCTTGCTGCCATCCCACGGGGATGCTCATCCTATAGGGGCTGGTTCTTCACTGTCACCCCACGAGGATACTCATCCTATAGGCGCTGGTTCTTCACTGTCACCCTATAAAAATGCTCATCCTATAGGGATGGGTGCATTGCTGTCACTCTATAGGGTGACTGGCTCTCGCCCCTATAGGGCTGTTCACCCCAGAGGAGCTGGTGCATTGCTGTCACCCCATTAGGTTGGCTGTCATCCCATAGGTATGCTCATCCTATAGGAGCTGGTACTTCATTGTCACCCCATATGGTTCCTGTTCTTCTACAGGGACTGGGGATCAGTGTCACTCCAGGGGGTTGCTGTCATCCCATAGGAATGCTCATCCTATAAGGGCTGGTACTTTACTGTCACCCCATACGGATGTTTATCCTATAGGGGCTGGTACTTCACCCCACAGGGTGACTGGTGCATGGCTCTCACCCCAGAGGGGCTGGTGCATTGCTGTCACCCCATTAGGTTGGCTGTCATCCCATTGGAATGCTTATCCTGTGGGGTCTGGTATTTCATTGTCACCCCATATGGTTGCTGTTATCCTGTAGGGACTGGAGCATTGCTGTCACCCCATTAGGCTGGTTATCATCCCATAGGAATGCTCATCCTATAGGATATTTCTGTTATTTCGTTGTCCCCCATATGGTTGCTGTTGTCCTGCAGGGACAGGGGCATTAGTGTCACTGCAGGGGGTTGCTGTCACCCCATAAGGATGCTCATCCTATAAGGGCTGGCACTTCAATGTCACCCCATAAGGATGCTCATCCTAGAGGGACGGGTGCACTGCTGTCACCCCATGGGGTTGCTGGTCCCATTGGTATATTTTGGGTCCCCATTAGGTCCCTGTAGCCCCTGGTGCAGTGCAGCCACTTTTGGGGTGCTCACCCCATTGGGGTTGGTGCATTTAAAGCTCCCACAGGTGGGTGCAGCAGGGACACCCTGCTTTGGGGTGTGCAATGGCCCAGTGGGCTCAGCACAGCAGGGACCCCCCTGGGCTGGTGCCCTTGAGCCCCCCATAATGGTTTGCCCATATTTGAGCCTTTCAGAGGAGGATTTAGGCAGGGGACAGCTGGTGGCTTTAGGGGACAGCTGTGCCATCCTGCCAGCTGTGCTGTCCTGGGATTGTGCAGCAGGGAAATCTTTGGAGCTGCCTCTCTGCCAGTGCAGCTTCCTGGCAGTGCCAGCCTGTCTGAATTTTGGTGTTTGGCCCTGCTGATCCCACAGGGGGACAGAGTTCTCCTGTTTGGTCCTGCTCTGCTTTTACTGATTTAACCTGTTCTTGTTTTAAAAATGCTTTGGTTTTGCCTGTGTGGGTTGGAGATGGGAGGGCTTGGTTTTTCTTGGGAATATATTGATGATTTTTATTTAATGGAACAAGTGTCCAAGATTCTTTCTTTCTGTGTCATCCCAGAACAGTTCAGTGGTTCTGCTTAATGCTGTGCCTCCTGGTCACCAGTGGTTTCAAATCCAAGCTGTGCATGAAAATCCTTCTAAATAAATGGCATTTTAATGGTTTCAGGTATTTTACAGGCTCAGGATGTGTGGAGAGAGGCACTGGCCAGGCTGGCCATGTGCATCCTGATGCCTTTTGCTTCTGCTCCCAAATTACTGAAAGGGCTGTGTTTGCTCCTTCTGGGTATATTAATTAATGTGTGATGATTGGTATATTTACAGTTGTTACAATTTGGGTTTTTATTATAGTTTTTTGCCTCTTTTTTTGTCTGTGGAAAGCACCCTGTGCTCTGAGCTGTTCATGCTGCATGAAGCCTCAGGAACCTGGTTCTTAATTAAACCCGGTTCTTAATTAAACCTGGTTCTTAAACCTGGTGCTTGAGCCTGGATTCTCCCTCTGGGATGCAAATAAGCATGAGCAGCCTTTGCAGAGGGGGATGCAGGTTCTCCTGGTGATGCCCTGGCTGGATCTGGGATTTGGTTTTTTGTTTGATATGAATTATCCCAGTGGACAGAGCAAGCAGCCAAACAGCACATGGGTTCACCCCACTTTCCCCAGGGTATTGTGGAAAGGAAATCCCTCAGGACAGAGTCCCCTGACCAGCCCTGTGACCTCGCTTCTTGTCTTTCCTTATTTCTTTATTTTTTGAATTTTATTTTGAATTTCCTGCCTGTCTTCCATGTGTTCACTGGGACTGGGCAGACACACTGCTGTCCCCTTGTGTCTGTCCCAGCCAGCATTGTGTCCCATCACAGTCAGGACTTTTTTGGGCATTATTTCCCTGGTTTCTCATGGATTGAGCCTGGAATTCCTCAGCTGGAATATCTGTGCATGGCCCTGCTTGTGGTGTTTGATTTGCCTGTGCCTGAAACTTGTGCCACCAAAAGCACTGAGGCTACTTGTGTGAATAAAGAGCTGCTTAAGGATTTGCTGTATCTGCTTCCAGGCAGGGAGCCTAGTATTTTATTTTATTTTATTTTATTTTATTTTATTTTATTTTATTTTATTTTATTTTATTTTATTTTATTTTATTTTTTTATTTTTTATTTTAATTTTTTATTTTATTTCATTTTATGTATTTTACTTTATTTTATTATTTTATTTTATTTTATTTTATTTTATTTTATTTTATTTTATTTTATTTTATTTTATTTTTATTATTATTTTATTATCTTCTATTATTTTATTTTTAAACTATCTGTATTTTTAATTGTTCCCCAAGTTTGCAGTAATCCAAAAATATCTAAGGCAGTTGGTATTTTTCTCTCTGGCAGCTTGCTCGTGTTACTTAGTGTTGGAATAAAGAAATGAATGAGAGAATAATAGGGGGAGATGGAATTATAATTCAGAAATATCCACAGATGTTAAAACAGCTTTAAAAGGGATCAAATAAAGTTTAAAAAAATAGAAACCAACCAAATGTTCACTGTGATGTTTCAAACATCAGCTCCCAAACTTGCTGGGTATAAATCAAGAGCTCAGGCAGCATTGGGTTTGTTGCCTGAACACCTTTATGGGGGAATCAGAAACTTGTTTATATCAGGAATCACTGAATATTCTGAATTAAAAGGGACCCACAATGATCATCAAGTCCAGCTCCTGTTCCTGTGGAGTTGGAGGGAA
Source organism: Ammospiza caudacuta (assembly GCF_027887145.1). Classification (NCBI taxonomy): domain Eukaryota; kingdom Metazoa; phylum Chordata; class Aves; order Passeriformes; family Passerellidae; genus Ammospiza; species Ammospiza caudacuta. Next base: position 62,314,166 of record NC_080598.1, on the reverse strand, counting down.
TAAACATTTCAGTTTGAGCTGGTGCCTTAAGATGCCAGAGGTCATTCTGTCTCACAGGACATTGAGTTTGGGGGTGTGTTTTGTTATTTAACAAAATAAATGCTCCTCACTCCTCCAGCCCATGGAGGCTGTAAGGGATGCTCAGGTGTGTGGGTGGGAGGTGGAGAATTAACCTTATCCAAAGCAGTGGCTGTTGTGTACTTATTTTGATTTTCCCACTGGGATTCAACAAGCCTGCAGCCTGTGAGCTGATCTTTTGCAGCTATTTTTGGTTTTTTTTCCTTAATTCTTACAAGGCAAAGTTGTGCTGTTGTATTTCAAAGCTTGGTGGTGGCTTCCACCAGTGGTTTATTTATATTATTTCTGCAGCTTCCTGGTTGATTTGTGGCTGTGTTTCTTTGGGGTGATTCTTGCCCTTGATATAAACGTCACAGCAATGTGAACGAAGTTAAATTTTTGCTTTTTTAGATGCACATATTGCTGCATCCCAGGAGGATTTTAGTGGAGCAGCATGCCTGGGATGTGCTGGGTGATGGGCATCACCAGCTGCTGCACACTGGGGAACCCCCCCAGTGCCAAATTTAGGGTTTCCTTTATTGTCACCATCCTTCGCTGTGTGCAGGAGGATTTATCCCTTCCCAGCCCTGGAAGTGTTGGAGCTGCTGAACTCTGAAGGGCTCAGAATTGGGATGGATGGTTTTCCCATTGCATCCATTTTTTGGGGGCTGTTTTGCAGTGTAGAGTGAAATTTTCCTAAAATAAGAATAGCAGGAAACTCCATGTCTGAGAGGTTTTGGTGCAGTAAGTGGCAGGTTTGGCTCCAGTCATTGCCAGCCAACAGCTCTAATTCTGCAGAAGTTGCCACCAGCAGTAATGGGTTGAATCTTCATTTTAAAATGCAGCATTTACTGCATTTTACTTTAAATCCTGGTGTCAGGATTTAAAGGTGCCATTGGTACAATCCCCCCTGCCCCCCTTTGTGTGGCGTGTTGAGGACGTGACTATACAGAAATTTAAAATATTGTTAATTTAGCATTTAAAGCCACCAGCGTCCTTCATTTGTGTCTTTCCCATCTAACAATGCTTCCATGATCTTGGTGCTTGCAAAATTATTAGGACCAGGAAAATTGGATTATGAAATTTGAGGGAAGGAAGGAAAACCAGCTGTAAATTTTTAATTTTGTGTCTCCCTGAATGCGTTGTTCTCATTGAATATATTTGATGTATGTTGTTCAGTTTGCTGCAAAATGCTCCAGTGTCAAATGCTCTAAAAATGCCAACTATTCTGCTAACGTGGGTCTTTTTGTGGCAGCTATTTGTCCTGGCTTAAAATACAAACAAAATGCAAAATCTTAATGCTGTTTCTATTGGGAGCTGGGTGCAGCATCCACTGACAGGTAAAAGAATTACTTGTGAAGCAGAATTGCTTTAGCATCTAGGGAGAGCAAGCTTCCCAGATAAATGGATGCAGATTTGCACAATCAGTGATTATGTTTTTCCTCTTTAAAAGCTGTAAAGCTCTGGTTTTGTGTTGGTTTCTATAATTTTTTTTTATGACAAACAACTGGGTTATTGAACAAACAATGCAGCTTAAGCGTTGCAAAGTGTAGTGCTTGAAAGTTATTGAGTCAGATAGTTTTAAATTAAAAATACACACACACAGATGTCTGCATTTTGAATGTCTCAGGCCATTCTTTGCCCGATCCTACCTATATTTTCACTTATCTTTTCATACAAGTCTCACGAAAAACATACAAAAGATATTTTGTGCAATGACATCAGAGGGAGAAAATATTCTTAGAAAATTTCATGCTGTTAAATCTCCACAGATTTACAGTTTTATCCAGTCAAATTAATGCAAAACCCCAATGCAAGCATTTGGATTTTGAAAACTTTGGAGGAGTGTCATTTCCTAATAGTAATTATTGGTTTTACATTATTTTTTCACAGGGGAGCTGATCACAGCCGCATATGAGCTTGGAGTAAGTATTAGTTTTATTGTTTAATCAATGCTCTCATTAACAGTTTTAGGAATTAAGGAAGTTTAATTAAGCATGGAGTAAAGTAGATTAATTTATTTTCAAACCACAGTTTTTACTAACTTATAAGTACAGCACGCGACAATTTACTTCAAGTTTTAAATCCAATTAAACTAAATTATAAAGCAAAGGCTTTACTGTATATACAGTAGCTGGCTTATTATCAACCCAAATTTTGTATAAGCTGGGGAGAATAAAATAAATCGGGTTAACAATTTTAATAAGTTTTATTATTTAATAAACTTTATTATGGTGCATGATCCCTTTAGGCAAGACCTTAGGACTGTCAGCGCGGTGGTAATCCGATAGCAGTGTGGTCTTTCAACTTGCTAACCAATAAAATAGTTGAGAAGCTGCTTTTTAAAAAAAAAAAAAAACCAAAAAAAACCAAAAAGAAAGGGGAAAGAAAAAAAAACAACAGCCTTTTGAATGACCCTAATATACTGTGAACCCAAACAAGGAGCCCTTTAAGGCACGCTAATGAAACGTGGCACCTCCTTTTCCTCGCAGCCTCATTATTATGGGCGAGGTGTGGAGCCAGATCCACTGAGGAAAAAAACTTGGTGGGGTTGGGATGGGTACCAGGGTTTGGGATGGGTATCAGGGTTTGGGATGGGTACCAGGGTTTGGGATGGGCACTGGGATTTGGGATGGGTACCAAGGGTTGGGATGGGCACTGAGGGTGGCTCGGGGAGCGGAGCTGCTCAGGGCTGCCGTGCTCCCATTCCCAGCCTCTCCCCCCTTTCCAACCCTGTGTCCCTCTGTCCCTAGGTCGCCCACCCTCCTGGCTACCCCCTGTTCACGCTGCTGGCCAAAGGGGCCACGGGGCTGCCCGGCAGCTCCCCTGCCTTCCGAGTCAATCTCCTCTGCGGCTTGGTGGGAGCAGCTGCTGCCTCTTTGCTTTTTTGCACGGTTTTCAGGTAAAGTCCTCGGGGGTGCTTTTTCCTTGGCTTCGTGGTGCTTCCCCGGCAGCTTGGGACATTCCCGAAGGCTCCCTCTGCTCCCTGCTGGCCTTCGGACCAGCATTCCCCCCCCTTCCCTAATTAGTTCCTCTGATTAACCTAACAGCAACTTAATCTGAATTTGACCTTCTTTCCCGCACAAAAGCCTCTCCCCTCTTTTTATTTTCCCCCCCACCCTTTTCTTTTCTGTTAAATAATAATAATAGCAATAATAAAAAGTGCGCCCTTTCCCTTGCCCAGCCGTGACAGGTTGTTCAGGCTCATTATCACAAATCACCGCTCGGTTTAACTAACCAGAACTAATGAAGTTTGTCGTTCTCGAAAGATGCAGATGGTCTGTTTAAATTAACAGGATGAGCTTCACCTATCGGGAAACCGTGAACTTGGTTTAATTGCAGCTCCCGGCGGAGGTGGATGGGCAGTTGCCTGCCCGTGGTACCCAAGGAGCAGGGAGAGCATCCCTGCCTTTCCCTGGAGCAGCTCCGGGCTCGGGGGGGATGTCCGGGAGCCTCCTTTCCGCACCTCTAACCTTGGGAGGACAATCGGGATGCTCACGTGGTTGTGGGGTTTTTGTTAACCCTGCTCGTCTTTGATGTGCAAGTTCTGGCTGCTCTTAACCTCAGCCTGACCCATATTTGAGAGGATTATGGCAACCCGTATAAACAATTTCTGATGTTCTTTTTGCAGGGAAAATAGGGCACGTTTTGAGGCTGCGAGTGGTATCGGGGCGCTCCGGGATGAGACGGGGCGATTCCCGACCGGGATTATTTTGACAAAAGCCTTTTTCTCCCACCCGTTTCCAGAGCCACCCCTCAGGGAAACCTTCCCAGCAACCTAGAAATAAAAGCAGGAATAAATGGGGAGGTGGTGGGGAGCAGATTCTGAGATTAAGCTAGCTCTGAGCTCGCTTAAACTTTGTTCCACAGGGTCCATCTTTCTCTGCTGAAGAGGAGTTGCTTTTTTGCACATCACCTCGCACATAGCATCAGCTCCAAAGCACACCTACTGGAATTGCTTGAGTAGTTCCTAAATATTTCTGTAGGCATTTCAAGTGATTGCTTTCACTGGTGGGTAATACATGTAATTAAGTCAGCATTATTTAATTTAATATCCTGTATTTCACAGCCTGTTTGGGAGGCTGGAAGTGGCGCTGCCCTCCCGTGCACAGCGCTCGGTGCAGCATCAGAGCACAACTCCATTCTGTTAAAAACTCCTGCAAGGAGTTGCTAAAGGTTTTCTATATTTGTTTCTGATTTCTTTTTTAATGATGATTATTCCCATTATTGCAGTTATTTGGAAGGTCTTCCCCAGTTTTTAATTTGTGTGTGACAGTTCCTTGGGTACCCACTTTGTGCTTTGGAAATGGTGCAATCGTTCCTTTAGAGAAATAAGGATATAGGAGAGAAATGGCAGGCTAAATTTGAGAATTATTTTGGGAATTACTTCAGCATTTCTGAAGGTTTAGGTGTTTTGTTGGTGTTTAATTGGATTTGGAAGACGGCGCTTCTGTCAAATTTAGAATTTGCATGAAGGAACAGAAAACGTGCAAGTGAGAGATGATAAAAACTATTAAGACTTACAGAAATTATTTCACAGATACTGATGGGATCAATTATTCAGCCTAACAGTGATTGTTTTGGGGTTTTTTTTAATAATTGTAAGGTGAGTTTTATTTCCAAATTACAGTGTTACATTTTTCATTTCAAGCACCTTAAAATTGGTTTATTTTTTGGAACACTGATCTGGCAAAAAAAAAAAAAAAAAAAAAAAAAAAAAAAGAAAAGTTACTGCTTTTTAAAAAAATTTTTTAAAAGAAAAATATTAGAAATTATTCACTGGCACTGTCTGCTTGAAGCTGTTGCTGTCTGGGGGTGATGTGGTGTGTTTTAAACTGGGCTTGTCTGTCCTCACAAAGGGACTAAACGGGTCTATCAAATCCCCCCTTATTTTTGTGTTTAAATAAAATTATCTGGTGGGGTGACCCCTACGAGGTACCAATGGCAGAATCAGCACCTGCTCCTCCTGCCGTGTGAAACGTGGATGTTAATATGAAAATATGTAGATGTTAGGAGTACAAATAATTGATGAAGTACACATCCTTCGGGAGCAGCACGGTTCAAGTGGCAAATCTGCCTGCTCAAACAATAGCCACCCTCCAGCAGGGAGGAAGCCATCTCTATGGAAATGGGGCTGACGCTGCCCTATTGATCCGGTGAAGAAGACATTATACGATGTCAGTTGGGTTGTTACGATTTCATTTGTCGTCTGACCTGAACTTAACCTCTAAAACCTTTCTTTTCTCCCCGCCAGCCGGGCAGCGCTGCTGTTTACCCTCACACCCCGTGCCTCCCTCCCTCCCTCCCGGCATCCCCATACAGTAAATCTCTCCCTTTTTAAATTTTTTTCTTTTAAATTAATTTCCCCATTGATTCTTTTTGTTTGAGTCATTTCCCGGAGTTTATTCCTCGGCAGGTCGGGATGATTTTATTGCTTAAGGAGAAGAGTCGTGGTTCCTTCCCTCTGTGGTGTTTGGGATGTTGTGGCACGTGTGGGATTAGGGTGGAATTTATTCCTTGAGCAGATTTCTCCTTTGCCAGGTGATGGCTGGCGGGCTGCTCCGCACTGGGGTCAAGAGGAAGCGGCCGCCGCATCACGTCTGTTTATTAATTTTATTGTGTTATATTATATTATATTACTCCTTTAATTACATTATTTTTTTAAGCCTGGATTGTTCTCAAAGTGAAATTATGTGGCAGCCCATTGATGCAGAAAGGCTTTTTGTCAGTAATCCAGACTATCACTGAACGAGCCGTTTCTCCTTTGAGTTACTTCTCAAGTATGGATTTTTTCACCCCCCTCTGCACAGTCTTAATAAATTGCTTGTAATTATCGTAAAATGCCATTTACAAAGAGTTTTCTCGGACTGCTTGTAACTGAGGCAAATAATTCATCTTTGCTTTGAAGGAGGGGGGAGATGCTTTATGTTTTTAGGACTCAGTGAGTGCGGCTGTAGGATTGTTTCTTTAAACAACTATTTATTTGTTTTACTGTGGGAGGCAAAGCATAGCAAGTTTACAAAGTAAACCAATTATCTTCTTATAATATGATTGCCAAAGTGTCATTTTCTGCACAGGGGATGCATTCTTTGCATTCTCTGCTGCAAAGAGAAATAGGAAGCTTTCCCCTGCTCTGAGTGCATTGTTTTTTCGGTCTGTACCTTTCATAGTTTGGCTGTTTTGGGGTTTCTGAGCACATAAAGCTGTTTTATTGCAGAGGCAGTAGTAGAGTAGATGGTGTCATTGCCCAGGTATTTGTGGGAAGTTTTTGCTAGCTTTATTTTGGCTGAATTGACAGGGTTTTCAAAAGGGGGAAGATGTTACATTAAATTAAGCAATTCACATGTGTTTGGTGTGCTGTTCTGGGTATCATATTAACTTTGGTACCAATACATTATGCATACATATATTTTTATATGTATATGTGTATTCCCTGCCCGCTAAACCTTCCAGGCAAGGAACTGTATATAAAACCCAGAGCCAGCTCTTTTCCCACTGTCAGCAAAAAGGAGAACTAGGTGTGTTGGATAATGAAATCATCAAAATGATTCCATCATTTTGAAATCATAGGGATGTTTTGGAAGTGCCACTTGACCCTCTTGATGGTACTGAGCTTTCTGGCTCCCAGGGTTTGTGTCCTGGAGCTCTTGTGGGAAGGTCCCTAAGGAGGAGCAGGAGGATCAGTGACCTTCATGGCCATCCCAGAGGGACCCCATGGCTGATGCTCCCTTAAAACTGCCCAGTGCTGGGAAAAGTTGTCTTCTGCCTCTGGTGAGTGAGGAAATGCTTCGTGTCCCTGCGTACATGGGTTTGCCAGAGCAGAATTCATCCCTGAGAACAGTTTGACCCCTTTTTTTGTGGACATGACTTGGGGAAGATGGAGGGATGAGAGAGGAGTCAGTGCCTGCTCAGCCAGAGTGAGAAATGAAGAAATTGGGCTTTGGGCAAGGAGGAATCTCCTTAGAGGGCGTGTTTGGATTTTTCCAGATTACAGATTATCGTAGATTATCTCTGTTGTAGCACAGCAGGAATGTCTTGGGCGTTTGGGAAGCAGCTGTGCTTAGTGAGGAGTAGTTACAAAGTTTTAGGTGGGAGAGAAGAAAGGAATGCACTCAGGTACTAATTTGCTTTTAGAAAATCTGCTGTGACCTCTGGCTAATTGATCACATATCTATTTTTATTTTTTTCCCACTTGTCCCCAGAATAAACCGGCGCTGAGTTCAGTCTGTTTGAAGATGCTGCCAAATCTGTTCATTTGCATTTGGCTCTAAAGTAGGCACACGAGGCTGCAGTAACTTTGCTTCATTTTGAAAAGGGTGGTGGGAGGAAGGGGGGGAAAGAAAAAGCAGGGCAAAAAAACTCTTTTTTTTTTTTTTTTTTAAAGACTGAAGACTCTTTTCTGACAGCTAGTCAGAGTTAGAATTAGTTCAAGGAAATGTTAATAATGCACTGCCTGGCTTAATCCCTTTGATATCACCAGGTATCCTCCTGTTCATGGGTTAATTGCTTTAAAAGCGGAGGCAATATTCTGAGCGGTGGGCCGCTTCACCTTTTCACAGCTGTTACCATTGAGTGACAACTAAATCCCATGTGTAAGATGAGGAAGAGCTCAATCTCCAATTGGGAGAAAATTTATGTAAACCGCAATCCCTTCAGAATGTGCGGAAGTCACAGACTTTCTTGATTTACTCTGCTTTTCCCAGAAAGCTCCATTGTTCCCTTCCCTAAGTCCCATCAACCCTTTGTAGCAGAATATCACAGCGGCGGCAGATAGCTTGAAATATATAAATGCTATCATAGCTCTGATTAATAGCGGCGCTTATGAGTCAAGTCTGATAACGGAGCAGCTCTCCACTCAATTTCAGATACCGCTAATGGAATCTGTCTCCTGCAATTGTAATGTGAGAAGGGCTAATTTGCCATGGAGCTTGGAGCTGTCACCAGCCGGGGATTGGGGGGTCAGATGGGAGCTGCCAGGTTTTTGCCCTGCAGCTTGTATCTCTCGCTTTGAATAGCGCAGCCCCCTGCCTGCCAGGGAGCTGATAGGCCGCCGGGGGGTTTATGCCACTCGTACAATAGCGAAGGGCTGCATGGGCTGACTTGGTAATTGTGAAGCCAGCTCATTTTTATTTTATTTTATATTTTATTCTACTTTTTTTTCCCCCCCTCAACTCCTTCCTTTTCGTCCCCGCCCCCCCGCTCCTTTTTTTTTCCTTTCTTTTTTATTTTTTTTTTTCTGCGGCTGCATAATTTCTAATAAGGGGTTTTAACAAATGTCAGATTAGGAAAAGTTTCTGCAATTACCCAAAAAAAAAAAAAAAAGCCAACTTATAAAACATTTAAATAGCTCAAGTCGGCTCCTACTGTGGGTTGGGGTTTTTTGGCTGCTGGAAGCAGACACTGGTTATTACAGGAGCCTGGGATAAAGGTGTATCTATTTTCCAAGGATTGTGAATCAAATAATGGGTTGAACTAATACACCCTTTGCACTTGCAAAGACACCAGGAGAGAATTTCTCATTTGTAATGGCTGGAAGCACAGTTTGTACAACTCAAATGTGAGTATGGGGTGATATTTCTTAAAGCAGCGCAGCCCTGTGTGCATTTTATAGATCTGTCATGAGCTGTTCCACTCGTTGAGCTGCTCTGGAATAGCTTGGCATGGAAGTGTTGAATTTAAATACCAAACTTCCTTGGCAAGGGGCTGCTGCAGGCAGGCTCTGCTCCGGTGGTGATGGACATCCTGGAGCATGCAAGGTGTGAGGTTGGAATGTCTCATTCCTTGCTCCCCTGATGAGTTGTCACAGGGGGCTCTTCCCATCCCTGTTGTCCAGTGGACCCATGGAGGTCCTTGCTGCCATCCCAGAGCAGTTTGAGTCTCCCAGCAAGAGGATCCAAGGTGACTTGGCCCCAGGACACAAGGGATGGGATGCAAGATGCCTCTTGCATATGCTGGCGACCTTCACAGGTCCACATTTCCAAAGGGGTGGGCAGAGACAATAACCTTCAGAGGTGGTGTCCCAACTGGACACCTCCAGTCCAGGAGGACATGTGTGAGAGGGTGCAAGGACCAGCTCCCCTTTGCCAAAATCTTCACTGCCACCCTGGACCATCCCCTGTCCAAACTGTGGTGTTTCAATAAAATAACTACAAGAAAGAAGAGTCAGGAAGTGATGGCGGTCCCTGGTAGGGTGTGAGGCATTCCATGCTTGTGGTGGCAGGTGAGGGTGCTGCCTGCTATCCCAGAAATCATGGATCTATGGGAATGCTGAAGCTGTGGGATGCTGAAGTCCTGTTTCACACCAAGGACAGCAGCTGGTTGTGACCAGACTGGTTTGGTTTTCTTTTATTTCATGGTGGCTCTGCCTCTTTGCTTGGTCTCTTTTCCCTTCACTCCCTGTGACCATGGGACCCAACCAGGAGAGATGAGCCAAGCCCTGCTCTCCTTCCTCCTCCTCCTGCTGCGGGCAGGGCTTAAGTGGCTGTTGAGCTCCAGGTCCTTGAGGAAGAATAAAATCTGGTTTGCTATTCCCTGTAGTACCTGAGCTGGCTCTTCAGCGCTGAGAGCAAGAGAAACCGCCTTTTGTCGTGGAGTGTTTGTGGCTGAGAGGCAGGCAAACCCAGAGGGATTGGGGTTTTGGGGGATAATTATTGTTACTTAAGCCCTAAACTCCTGTTTGGATTTTAATTTTTAAATAATTCTTCTATTTCAGCGCCGATGCTCGTGCACGCTTGAAATTTATCAGTGGGAAGCTTGGTTGTTGAGTCTTCTGCGTCTCTTTCTCTTTAGCCTCATCAAAAAAATAGTTGGTTTTTTTTAAAGTGATTGATTAACAAGAAAAACCTTAAATTCAAAGTGTTAACTCTTTAGTGCACTGCCTTGAAATAAAAATACATTGAAGGAATGTATCTTTGCTACTGCAAAGAGACAGAGGTTGCTGGTGATGTAGTTGGAGTCTGTGGAAGTGAACAGGGAGCCAGCAACATCAGGGTCATCATCTGCAGGTGCAGGGACAGGCAATTTTATTTTTTTTTTAAATTCCATTATTTAGTTAATTAGTGGAGATTTTAAAAATCAAGAGAGTTTTTCTTATTCTACTGCCTAAAAAAAATAAATGAAAGATGCAAGGCTAAGATCTCCTGCCTATAAAGTTTTGGAGAGAAAAGAAGGCAGAAATAATCAGCTTATTTCACTAGGTACAGATAGGTGTTGCCAGTGTTAAATACATCAGCTTCAAATATAAACCATTCCAATTATCTTACTTTTCTTAATGAATCCAGTGCACCGAAGATTGCATTTAGCAAAAACATTTTAATTAAATTCCAGTTCCCATCCATATGTAGCTTTATGCTGATCATTTAATACATTTTGGGGAATTATTAAATATAGAGTATCTACTGTTATTTTATAAATAAAAAGTAAAAATGCTGGTGGAGTTTTTTTATTAAAGGCATATGACTTGTAATCTTGGCTAAAGGAAAATATTAGCAAACTTAAAGGAAAGGCTAAATTTTAAATTGCAATCTTGCATGTTTTAGTGATTGCCAACAAATGAGAAGCTAAAAACTATACTTGAAAAAAACACCCAGGTTAATATATTAAATTTCAGTTTTCCCAAATGTTCCTGCAAACTCTTAATAAAAACTTGTAGCTAATATAGTCCTGATTAAAGCAAACTCCTCCTGGATGCATCCTTGGAGCTAAGGCCCAAGCACATTCTTTCACTTGCATGCTTCAAAAGGAAAACACAATCATAATTATTTATTTTTAGTCTTTTCCTTTTATGTTTAGGGATGCCATGGGAAAATACTTCTCAGAAAGGACTGTGTGACCTCTCCTTTGCTGACTCTTTCTGTCCCTTCTGAGTGAGTTTTTGGATGATGGTCGTGAAGACTTTCCCAATTTTGCCATGGCTTCAATTATTTTCTTCTTCCATGAGCTGGCTCTGGTGCTGGGGCTGTTTTCTCATACTGGGCCCAAAAAGTGGGGAAACAAGCTGGATTTGGGAGAGCAGCCATCTACCCTCCCTGCTCCCCAAAATATTGGGATAAACTCTCCTAAGGATGTTGCTTTTCCATGAGGCCAGTTGAGGATTGAGCTGCTGGGTGTCTTTGCCATGTTTTGTAGCACCTCAACTCTATTTGAAAAATAAAGACAGTGTTTAAAGTGTTTAAAGACAGAAGCACAAGTAGAAATTGAGTGAAAATAATTTTCTTCTGCTCTCTGCTCTACAGTCCTGATGTACTGTCAAAAGGAAAGACAGTGTTAAACAACTGGAAGGTATTTCCAGGAAAAAACGCAAAATGTTTTTTTCCTTCTCCTAACCATGGTACACGTGGGAAGCCTCCAGCCAGTGCAGGTTGCAGAGTGTGGGGCTCCAGGCAAGGTGGCAGAGCCCAAAGGCTCTGTGGTTCCTTCTTGTCCAGCAGGGCTTCACTGCAGGAAATATTTGCATTGTCAGTGCCAGGCCTGGTGTTTGAATTGGTGAGACAAATGATTATGTGCCACGAAAAACTTCTTAACTTCCACACCAGGAGTAACCTCTTCATGTTGTTCCCTCTGTCTCCACATTGGTCACTGCGTTGCTGAGTTCTTGCTGGACTTATGGGAGGTTTCCTTTAGCTCTTGAATTAACCATCTTCCACAAAATACTCTGTCTTAACCACAAGAATTCTCTCTGTGCCTGTAATTAGGGCAGCTATTATCTTCTGGCCCCCTAATGTCCTGCTTCCTTTTGTAACATGTCACCAGCATCTCCAGTTGTGGATTGCACTGTGCTCCTTTGCAATTTTTTCTTGCTTTTTAGAGAATCACAGAATTCCAGGATGGTTTGGGTTGGAAAGGATCTTAAAGCTCATCCCTTTCCAACCTTTCACTAGACCAGGCTGCTCCAACCCCCATCCAACCTGCCATGGAACCTTCCCAGGGATGGGGAAAAAAATAATTCTTGGCTTTAGGCTTCTTGACCTCCGTTTCAAAGCTTCCCATCCCTTTGCTTTTTCAGTTTTTCCCATCTTTATTTCACTCTTGTGCCTATTCTTGAGAGTTCTTTCATCTCACTCTGCCTTGCACCACTGAACACCCATCAGTGTCTTTTCCACCCTGAGGTTGGTCTTTGGTCCAGAGGGGTGTAGGTGGCTGAGCTGTCCATGCCTGAGGTTTTTGTCACCTCCTTGGACAGTGTGTCATTTGAGACCATCTTGGTTCTGAGGCTGGAGAGATGTGGGCACATTGTCACTCTGTGCTGGAGGATTCCAACAGGCTGCAGAGGCAGAGGAGCATGGAGACCCTCATGTTGTCAAAATGAGCTGTATAACCACATTACCCCAGCTGCAGGGCAGAATTGATTTAATATTGCCCCAAAATCATGCTGACAATCGCCTAGGATTCATTTCTACTTGTTCTGCTGGTGCTGCTTTGCACTGTGGATTGATGCATTTCTTCTGCCAGGTGCTCTTCATCCTCCTCTGGAGATACCTGCTCTGATTGCTTCCACTTCTGAGAGTTTCCCTCTGAAGCAGCAAACTCACAAATCCATCACTTCCATTGCTGATAGCAGAACCTGCAGAAAAACTCTTGGTCTCCAGCTTGCACTTCCCAAAGCTGTTTTCTTGATGTTCTTCAAGAATGCAACATGTTCCAGTTTGTTTTTTTTATATCTGTTGTACTTTAGAGGAGCTTAGTGGGCCCCTGGATCCCTGGAAGTGTCCACGGCCAGGTTGGATGGGGCTTGGAGCAACCTGGTCTAGAGGAAGGTGTCCCTGCCATGGCTTAGCTGGAACAGGATGATCTTTGAGTTCCCTTCCAACCTAAGCCATTTTATGATTGTTTTTATGATTCTGTGGACAGACATGTCTGTGGTCTCCAGCTTGCACTTCCCAAAGCTGTTTTCTTGATATTCTTCAAAAGTGCAGTGCATTCCTGTTTGGTTTTTTGACATCTGTGGTACTTGGAGGAGCTTAGTGCTCCATGCATGAAATGGGCTGTCCCAGAGTGGGCTCAGCAGCCTGGCTTTCTCATGAATTTCCTGGGAAAGTTGTTCAGCCTGGAGAAGATTCCAGGGAGACCTTAGAGACTCTTCCAAAACCTGAAAGAGCTTCAAGAGAGATGAGAAGAGACTTGGACAAGGCCCTGGAGTGACAGGACAAGGGGGAATGGCTTCCCACAGCCAGAGGGCAGGGTTAGGTGGGATATTGGAAGGAATTTCTGGCTGTGAGGGTGGTGAGGCCCTGGCACAGGGTGCCCAGAGAAGCTGTGGCTGACCCCGGACCCCTGGAAGTGTCCAAGGCCAGGTTTGACACTAAGCCCAGGTGTCCCTGCCCATGGCTTATGTTGGAACAGGATGATCTTTGAGTTCCCTTCCCACCTAAGCCATTTTATGATTGTTTTTGTAATTCTGTGGACAGACAGATCTGTGGGCTGTGCTTAGTTTGTGCTCCTGACCCTGATCTGCTCGGTGAGCAGACGTGTCCTGTGTCCCACACAGCTGGGATAACTCTTTAAGCTTTGAGTTGAGTGGCTTTTGCTTAAGCTTTGCTTCATAAAACTCAACTTTCAGGTTTGAGACTTTTTGTCAAGAGGATGGGATTTCTTTCGTCTCACTTGAACCCTCATGATATGTTTGAGTCTTTCCTGAGAAAGACAAGGAGAATTGGTGAATGAATGAGACGTTTGCCTAAAGTGCTGGTTTTCTGAAGGTTTTTGGAAAAGTTGTTTCACCTTTTTTTTTTACCTTATTTCCCTGCAAGAATTTCAAAAGGGTTTGTGGAGTTATTTCTTTATAACTAAAAGTTTGAACTGTTTTAATGGTTTAGTCAAAACAGGAACATCATGAAGTGAATTTGTGTATTGGGGATCTGTTGATTTTTCATTATACCTGGTCCTGCTGCCCTTTCCTGGTATCTTTCTTCAGTTTTTTTCCCAATTCTGTTGATTTTTTGAGACTTCTTCCCACAGTTGATGTTGAACTCTCTGTCACCTTCCCACTATCTTGATGTTGAACATGCTGTCACCTTGAGCTTGGCCTGGAGCACCTCAGAATTGTTTCCTTTTTTCCCAATGTTAACTCCATACTTCTCACCCTTAGGCTACATCCTGCAGGTGCAAATCTCAAAATACTTCACAAAGGAGATAAAAATCATGAGATCTATTTTCCAGATACCTTCAGATCTCTGCCAAACCAAGCAGAGGAGCCCTTGTAGAGAGGGCTCTATCAGGAGCTTCCTCATGTGGAAATCACATGTGTAGCTCAATGAAGAGGTTGAGTAGTTTATAATTTTTTTTGTTTAAACCTGCTAGAATTGTTAGGATTAAATGGAACTGTGTGTGTCTGGATGGAATCAGAAAAATACCCAATTTTTGGTGGAGACTAGATGAGTCTTACAGTGGAATGATGAATTTCTGGAGTGTAGCTTTGACCACGGTCACAGCTATTTGTATTTTTGAATAAAGCTTGGTTGAGCATGTTGTGGTGCCCTACACTTCTCCTTTTCAGAGTGACTTCCTAAAGGAGAGAGCTTCCAGACAGGCAGAGCCAGAGCAATGAAGGGAAGAGCCACTGTGGTGGAATGGGTTTCTTAAATTCCACCTCATGGGCTGCCTGTGCTGGCTGCAGCATCCAGCTGAACTGGGCAGGCAGCTCTGTGGGGAATGTGCCATAATCCCATCTGGGAGTCCCAGAGATGGCCAGCTTTGGGCTCACAGCCATCCCAACAGTGGCTGCTTCACCCTCTCCCTCCCTCTTGCTGGAGCTGGCACCAATTTCCCACACTCCTGACCTCTCCCTGACGGGACTGTGGGTGCTGCAATCCCCAGGACACCAAACCCCCCCCCAGAAAAGCCCTGCCAATGCTGTCCATCCTGAATAGCTCTAATCCACTCTTAATTCAGCTCCTGGATGAATTGAAGGCTGCGCCCCTGCTGGCATCTCCTCCAGAGTATCCCATTAAAGCCATGACTCCCTGGCTCCGTGCACCCTCTGGGCCTTCCCTCATCAGGATTTCTGAAGCAAATTCAATCCTGGAAGTTTGCATGGCGAGAAGAAGCAGATTCTTTGGTGTTGGGTGGCTGGCAAAGAGGCTCTGCTCTTCCCAATGGCAATCCTTAGCAGAGAAATTATTAGGGAGATCTTAACCATATAATGTTTTGGCAGGGTGCTGGGTGGCACTCATTGCTGCTGCTGCAGTATGTTTTGTTTTTAAATAAAAAAAAAAAATTAAAAAAAGAAGGACAATAAAGTAGGCTCCTTTTTTTTGTTGGAAAAGAAGATTTCATGTTATCTGTGTTTGCAGGCTTTCTGGCTCATATGCTGGAGGAATCCTTGCTGCGGGGGTGTTTTCATTTTCGCGTCTAACATGGCAGTGGTCCATCACGGCGGAGGTTTTCAGCTTAAACAATCTGTTTGTGGGGCTGCTGATGGCTCTCACTGCTCATTTTGAGGAGGCATCCTCTGCAAAAGAGAGATCAAAGGTAAAACATCTCAAGCAAAGTGAATGGTTCTTTATTTTTTTCGTAATTGGTTAGCACCTGTTTGTTTAATTTCTTGTTCGTTTACTGCTGATTTAGTTTTAAGTAAATAGGCCAAATTTTAGGTCTTGCCTCCGCACCTTGCTGGGTGGGTCCATCCCTGATCTACCTGGGTGTTCAAAAGTGACAAACATTGAAAAAACCCTGCCCACTTTGCTTAAGGATTGAGTTGGGACCTGTTGGATAGGTTTGGAATTGATTTAATACTCACAGAATGGAAGCGGGAAAACCAAAATCATTTCAATCTAAACATTTTAGTTCGTCCTGCATCAAAGACACAAACTAGGCTGTGAGTGTTCAAGGTTTTGTTTTAAGAATTGGTAATTTTCTTGGGGGTAAATGGATGTATTGTACAGAAACCTCCATCTAATCAAAAACCAGGTTCCAGCTCAAAAACAGGAACGAGCAAATTTTCAATGAGTTTTTCTTTTGAAATTAAATGTGCCCCTAAAATAATGGCATTGTTAAACACAGAGACTTTAAATTTCATGCTGTATTTTCTACTTTTTAAACAGACTAGTCAGCCAAATGATATTTTTGCTCAGCAGTCTTGTTCTTTCTTTTTGTTTGCCCGAACATCTGATCTCTTTTCCTCCGACAGACTTGCCTGCTGCGACTCCTGTAAATTGTGTGAATAAAGGATTTTTGTCAGGCTAGGCTAGAATTTCAGGAGTCTGCAGTGGTAGTTTACTCAGCTTCATGAGTTCTCAAATAACATGTTTTATCAATGGCTACAGAGACCTTGCTTTACCATTGGATTTTTTAAAAATGATTATTATTATTTTCTAATTAGCAACAGTCCCAAGATCCCCACAACCTGAACTCCACAGACATGGAGCTGGGCATTTTCCAGCCTTCTCCCATGTTTCACATGCCTGGTTTCCAATGGGATTTTCAAAATTAGATTTTCAGAAGCAGTTAAGGAGCTTGTTCCAATGGTTTTTTTGAGTGTCTGGCATCCCACGCCTGGAAGAAGCCAGGCTGCCAACAGCAAGCTTGCAGTGCTTTTTATAAATCAGATGGTCATACAGACACATATTGGAGCTCATCCATGTACTTAAAAAATGACTGAGGTGGTTCTGAGCCCTGCCAGGCAGCTCTGAGACCCACAAAGGTTTTTCTGAACTTATGGCAAGGTGCTTCCATGGCAGGGCAGTGTCCAGTGTGGAAGGCTGAGCAGTTAATTAAAAATTACAAGGTGATCCCAGCACTACACCAAGGCAATGTTTGCATCTCACACACCACCCTCACCAAGGGCTGGAACAAGCAGGGGAGGTTTAGCTTGGATACCAGGAAAAGGTTCTTTCCCCAGAGGGTGATTGGGCACTGGAACAGGTTTGAGGTTTTAGAATTATGAGGGTTTCACCTATAATTCCCATGGCTTAGGAAGTTTGTGCAGCCCTGACTTTAGCCCTCTGTGCCTAACAAAGAGGAAAAAATAATTTCTGTTAAAAAAAAAATTAGATTTCTGTAGATAATGGCTTTATTTTAGGACATTTCTAAAAAATCACACAAAGTGAACTGTTGGGCAGCCTCCCCTGTGCAGCTGGGTTCAGGAATTGGACTCATCCCATCATTATGATGTGATGATGCTGCACAGGATCTCTGTATGCATGGAGGCATGGCTGTTCAGCTGGACACTTCTTAAAGAATGTTTTCTGTTAAACAGTTGGAATCTCCCTGTCAAAAATAAAAAAATCCCCTGAGTTCTGTGTTACAACTGCCCAGTGCTCACTGGTGTATTTGCCTTTCTCCTCCAAGGATGCTGTGCTGATTCTTTTTGATCTCTAGATGTTTTTGCAAACTTGTAAATAGTAATTGTGATTTTTTTTGTTTTTTCCCCTCTCAGATCTCTAAATGGGGTGCCTTTTGCTGTGGGCTCAGTCTGTGCAATCAGCACACCATAGTGCTTTATGTTGCTTGTATTGTGCCCTGGGTTCTCTCACAGCTTTTCAGAAAGAGGGTATGTATATACAGTCACTTACACACTCACACCTCTGGTTTTCTAAGGCTGGGATTGATTCTTCTCCCCCAGAATTTGTGTCACTTCTAAGTTAATGTGATTAATCATGACCCACTGAAGTTACAGTCTGACACCATAGCCACTGATCTCAAGGGGGTCTGATTTAAAGAGGGTCTGCAAGAAGGGCGTGGAGTGATAGGACAAGAGGCTTTAACTGATAGAGGGAAGGGTTAGATTTAGATATTAGGAAGAAATCCTTCCCTGTGAGTGTGTGGGGCCCTGGCACAGGGTGCCCAGAGCAGCTGTGGCTGCCCCTGGATCCCTGGCAGTGCCCAAGGTCAGGCTGGACAGGGCTTGGAGCACCCTGGGATGATGGAAGGTGTCCCTGCCCATGGCAGGGGGTTAAAACAAGATGATATCTGTGTTCCCTTCCAACCCAAACCATTCTGGGGTTCTGTGATCTTTGCTCATGCCAGTGATCTGTGACCCTCTTGCATCCCCTGGCGCAGGAGTGCTCTGCCCCAGCTGCTTGCAATTACCCTGTGAGCTAAAATAATACTTGGAACTGAGAACTCAGCCTTCCCCATGCCATCAGCTCCCCTGGAGATGAGTTCTGTGTGTTGGCTCCCTGGTGGAAGCCAGCAGAAGCCACATCCACTCAGGGCATAATTAAGCCTGGGTGAAGCATATGAGCTGCAAGAAATGTGATGCAACTCAGACAAGCTTGATCCAAAATCTCTTCAGCATCCCCAGCAACGCCCTTTTCTGGCCATATATTTCCATTAACACAATCAATAATCACTTCTGCAATATATTTATAGTTTGTTTTGGGTTTCTTTTTTGAGCAGGGAGGTCCAGAGAGACCTCTGTGGTTCCCAGTAAAGGCAGTGCTGTGCCAATATGATAATCCTGGGAAATACTTTGGACAGCCCAGTAGTGCCTGCTGCAGGAAACCACTGAATAAGATGGAAATGGATGGAAAACTGCCTTTTTAAAGTACAAATGAGCCACCTTCCTTCTGGAGGAGCTCTGACCACCATCATTATCAAGCTCCTTTCTCTGCTCCACAGATCATCACTCCCAGTAACCCCAAATGCTGAGGAAGTGCTTTGATTGACAGGGCAGTGGCTAACGACAAAGCAAGCGTGCAATATTCTAGGGTGGGATTTTCCAAAGCACTTAAAGGAGTTAGGCACACAAGTCCCTTTGAAAGTCTTGTCTCCCTGACCCCTTAGGCAGTGTCGAAAATCCCACCCCAAAAGTTGGCCTATCCAATTTAGCCAGCCTAATCACGATCAAGTAAATGGCAAAACTGACTCCTGATGATGGTGATGATGTGTGCAGTTGTACTAGAGCAGCATTTATGTGGTTTTTTTTTATTTTTTTTTTTGCCAGATGGAAAACCAGCCAACTCTTAATCGCTGCAAAGTGGGTTATCTCAGCCTTGCAGTGCTTCAGCCATCTATGCATGTCATGCCATGATTTAAATGTGAAAGATGCAATGAGTATGATACTCATGAGTCCTAGCTAATATTATTTGCTTCAGTTAAATTTCACCCTGCCATGCAAAGGAGATCAGTTTGATGCAGTTTCCTAGTAATCCACAAAATCATAAGGTTTAACATAGCATTTTGTAGGGACTTACTATAAATTGAGAGATCAGCTCTGTGTAAATATATTTGATGTTTTTTCTTTATCTGTTCTTGAAGTTCCAGCGTGATTAAACTAAAATAAACATTGTTATGCAATATGACATATTTTGGTGCAGGAATTGTCCCTGGGCCATTTGCTGAAGTTGGGTTTATGCTTCTTGGCTGGTTTGCTGCCTTATCTCTATCTGCCGGCTTCGTCCTACCTCAATCGAGCCCGCTGGACATGGGGAGACCAGACGACTTTTCAAGGATTTCTGACCCACTTTCTGAGGGAAGAATATGGGACATTCAATCTGGTAAACAAGGGTCACTGCCTAAATTGCTTCCTCTTCACTTATGCAACAGCAGAGATGTTCTGTTTGTGACGATTAAGGGCTCGCGGGGAAGGAAATTGAAAATGTTTCATTTTTTAAGCATTCATTTTGGATTTCGACCTCCTGACCTGTCAGGTTTTCTGGGAATGGGTCACATGGCTGGGAAAGCAAAGAGATAATTCTCATTGCCTTATGGGGTGAGCCAAATTATCTCCTGGGAGCTGTATGGGTGTCTTATGTGTGTAGGAGCCCAAAGAACAAACTGTGCCAGAGGGAGTTGGTGACATCAATTTTGATGTTTTTAAGATTAATATTGTCTTATTTTTCTATTTTTAACTCAGACATTTAAAGAGGTCACAAGCAGTTTTCATTTAAAAGCTATTCCTCTTTAATTTACTGATGTTGAATTTAAGTGAGTGGTTGTTTTGAGGGCTCTAAATTATTCCTCTTAATTTACTAATGTTGAATTCAAGTGAATGGTTGGTTTGAGGGTTCTCAGGAACCTCTGATCTGAGTTATTGAGGTCTCTGCTCTTGCCAGGAGAGGGAAGAATCCTGGTTGCTTTCAGAATATACGGTTTGCATCTTCCTCCTCCAGCCCTGACTTGGATGTTGGGCTCTGGCCACCCAAGGAAATCACCAGCCCACCACCCCAGGGTCTGTCCTGCTTCCAAGTTTTCAGGGCAGAGGGCTGGGAAGTCACACCACTGGGAGGAAAACAATAAAAAGGTGTGGTTCTGTCCCTCCCTGGAGTCCTGGAGCTCCACATCCTCAGAAATCACCCTTCACTTGCAGCCAGCGTGACACAGCATCACTGCCACTGTGCCATTCCACCCTTCTCAGAGGGCTCTGAGGCTGCAGGATGTGTGTCAAAAGACATGATAATTCCTGCTGCTGCCACTAAATCTGCCCAAAAACTCCTGCAGAGATCAGGCCCAGCCTCTGAAGGACCTGTGAGACTTCCCCTGTTGTCCTGTTCCCTGCTGTCTCCTGAGAATCAGCCTCCACTGGGCAGAGCAATACCGAGGCATGCAAATCCCTTAACTCCTCTCTCCATCAAATGTGATGAATTCAAGTTGATGTTCAGGAGGCTTAGGGATGGACTGTGTGTAATCCTACACCACAAATCACATTTAGGATGAACTTGTCTGAAGCAGGAGCAATAAATAAGCAAAATCCAAGCGTTTGGTCCTGGTGCCAGTTGGGATAATGCCAGAGCACTGCTGGGTGGACAGACAGCTTTTACATCCCATAGCTCTGTTTTAAGGGCAGACAGGGTCATAAAAAAAAGCCCAGAAAATATTTTGGAGAGGGTTCCACCTGTAAGCCATGGGTCAGAAATGTTATCTCTGTGGTGGATGTGTCCAGGGCCATCAGTTGCCAACAAGGTGGGGCTGCAGGAGCTGTGAGCTGTCTCTCCATCCTCTAACACTTATTTTTTAATCAAATCCTGGATGCAATTAGCTATTCCATTTTTATTGAGATTAAATATTCCTTCCAAACCTCCTGAATCTGTTCACCTTATCTTTAATGTGGTAGCCACCACTTTTCCAACAAGCAGCAATGAAGGTAATTCCTCCCCTCCACACAGCATGTCTTTTTCCCAGACATGTGGCATGGATTGCAGATCTCTGCAATAAAAATTCTCATTATCTCATGAAGATTTTGTACAGCTCTGCATTTGTCAGGGCAGAGGAGATGGGCAAGTGTGGTAAGCAAGGAGGAATTGAGCTTGTCTCAGGCTGGGGGGAGATGTCACAGAAAATAATTGCACTATGAAGATACAGAGCATGGCCTCAAGTTGTGGCAGGAGAGGTTTAGGTGGGATATTAGGAAAAAAAAAATCACAGAAAGAATGGTCAGGAATTGGAGTAGGCTGAATAGGCAGTGGTGGAATCCTCATCTCTGGAGGGATTTAAGAGATGTGTGGATGTGGCACTTGGGGACAGGGGTTAGTGCTGGGGGAATGGTTGGACTCCATCTCAGAGGGCTTTTCCAACCCAAATGATTCCATGATACAGCAGAGATCATGGTTGAACCATATGCCATGCTCTAATCACAGGATAATGAGTTGCCAGCACCTTGAAGAAATGCTTGTCCAGGGGTGAATCCTTCAGTGGCATCACATGAAACAGGCAGGTGGGAGAACACCTTGCAGTGAAGGTTTGAGCAGAGGTTGCTGCCTTCCTTGCAAACAGAAAATGAGAAGAATTTCCTTCCCTCAATCACTGTGTGGGCTCCTCACGGGTTTCCTTTGTTTTTATTTCAGGCCAAGTCTGAGACAGGATCCAGTATGGGAGAGATGCTGCTGTGAGTGACACCTTGGCTGTGCCTTTCACCTGCTGCTGCTGCTGCTGCTGCTGTCCTTTGGCCCAGAGTGGCTCCTGTCCTTCCTTTCCTCACCTATATCCAGAGCTGGGGCCATGTGTGTCCAGCACCAATCCTGCCCTCTGGCTCCCCCACTGAAGGAAAAACACTGAATCCCCCATCCCAGTGATTTTCCCTTCAAAATTCTACCATATAACCCATCCCTATCCCATTTCTGGTAGACTTAATCCCAGCAGAATGGGAATATATTCTGTTGTGCTTATTCCCTGTTTCTCCTGATGCTTTAATTGAGTGCAGGGATGATTTGGGGATGATTTGACACATCCACACTTTAATTTCTCCACAGTTTCCAGCTGGCACAGATGAAGTCAGAGCTCTCCCTTCCTGTCCTTGCCCTGGCACTGGTGACCTGTGTGAGCACAGCACTGCCACTGTAAGTTGAACAATATTTGCTTCAATGTGCATTTTTTTTCTCATTTTTCTTACTGCCTGCATGGGCGGCTTGTTTTGCCTTCTGCTTGCTGCTCCAGAAATTGCAGCAATTGGCTGTGGTCATCAATTATTAAGAGCAAAATATCCCTTACTCCTGGTTAACCCTGTGCCTTGGTAGGTGGCAAGTTTAAAACTCCTGAAATACTGATGGCTTTGTGCTTTGAAAACAGAAGTTTCATAAATGGAAAGGTAAAGAAAAACTCATCAGCTCCCTGTGTTAAATGCATTTAGGTATGCAAGTTCAAGCACAAATGATTTTTGCTTTGTTTTTTCATCATGTCTCAGGAGTGATACTTTTTTTGGTAATAGGAAAACGCAGCAGAAATCACCTGTGATCTGGCTCTTCACTGGAATGCTCTGCCTTTATTCCCTTTTCTTTGCTTGGAGAGCAAATTTGGATGTTACAAAGCCTCTGTTTTTAGGCGTGGTAAGTTGCACTCCCAAAGTTGCTCCGGCACGTTAGATTTTTGAGAGAAACATTCATAACCTTAAAACCACCTGACCAGCAGCAGGCAGTTGTCTTAAACTGCAGAAAGTAGCAAAATACAGCTCCAAGGCCAGGTTGGATGGGGCTTGGAGCCACCTGGTCTGGTGGGAGGTGTGGGATGAGGGATGATCTTCACGGTCCCTTGCAGCCCAGCCCCAGTTCTGGGATTCTCTCTCCTAGGTGGAGCGGTTCTGGCTGCAGAGCAGCGCTGTGGTGGCTGTGCTGGCAGGGCTGGGCTTGGCCACACTGGCCAGCCTGGGGAGGGACACTGTGCTGCAGGGCACCTTGCTGCTGCCGTGCCTGGAATGGCTTCCTGCTCTTGCCCTCGTGGCTTCTCAACTTTGGGCAAATTACAGGTGAGAAATTCGGTGCCACCTCACTGGGTGACCTGGCATTTCTGGCCTTGGCTGGGAGTGGGAAAGGCTCTTTTCACACCCCACCTAAGCTTGCATGGTCACAGCCTGCAGAACCCCCTGGTTTGATCTCCCTCAGAGTCACTCCAGGCTGTAAATGGGGATGTCACAGAGGTTGAGGGAAAAAAACTCAGTAGATACGTAAATTTTTAAAAACCCCTTATAAATCTCTGCTTTGTCTCCTAAGGAGGTTTGCAGAATTCATGTGGCTCAAACTTCTCTTGCTTTCCTTTGCTCTACTGTGACAGTGCTTACAGGGGTTTTGAGGATGAGGGAAGAGATGTAGATCTGACTCCGTATTTCAGAAGGCTTGATTTATTATTTTATGATATATGTATTTTACATTATAACCATACTTAAAAACAGAAGGAAAGGTTTCCTCTCAGAAGGCTAGCTAAGAATAGAATAGAAAAGAATGAAAACAAAAGCAGCTGGCTCAGACAGAGAGAGAGGGCCAACTCTGCCATGACTGGTTACTAAATCTAAACATCTACACGAGACCAATCACAGATCCATCTGTTGCATTCCACAGCAGCAGATTACCAATGTTTACATTTTGTTCCCGAGACCTCAGCTTCTCAATAGGAAAAATCCTAAAGAAAAGGATTTTCACAAAAGATGTTTGCGACACTCTAGCTTATATCCTGAAATTTTTTCTGATTTTTTCCCCATTTTTGAAGATTTAAATCTGTAGTTTGGGGCTTCCCCATCGCATAACTCATGC
The DNA here is from genome assembly GCF_027887145.1 of Ammospiza caudacuta. Taxonomy (NCBI): domain Eukaryota; kingdom Metazoa; phylum Chordata; class Aves; order Passeriformes; family Passerellidae; genus Ammospiza; species Ammospiza caudacuta. The sequence continues at coordinate 62,290,212 of NC_080598.1, read as the reverse complement.
AGTCACTTGGATAGGAATCAGTGGCCTGGTAGGGATGCTCAGGTACAGGCTGACCAAGGAATGTAGACTTCTTCATCAGGAAACCTTTCTTTGGCACACCTTTTCCAAAGGCTTGTCCATACCTGAGCCAGTCATAGCTCCTGTCCTCAAGTGTCATCTGAATCCATACCTGGAGTATGTGCACACAACTTTGATGAAAATTATCTAATCTCAGATCATGTAAACCAATTTCTGCCTGACACTACAAAAACTTGGGGTTTTCAATCTTAATAGAAACATTAAAGGATGAGGAGGATTTCAAATGCTCTGCAGAACCATTGTTGGACTGGCACTTCCAGCACCAACTAATAAGTTTTTAGATTTAGCCCAAGAAGAAATCAGAATTAAGGTGAAGGTGTGTATTTTGGCTAAACTGTAGTGGGTGGTGCTTTCTGATGAGTTCCTGAGCTTTAAATGCTTTGTTTCTGCATCTCATTTTCTCTGGAAATAGAGATATTAAGTTGTTGTAGTGATTAAGTTCTTGACTCCATCCCTGGAAGTTCCAGGCCAGGTTGGATGGGCTTGGAGCAACCTGGGGCAGTGGAAGCTGTCCCTGCCCATGGCTAGGGGGTGGAGTGAGATGTTCTTCGAAGTCTCAACTCAAACCATTCTGTGACTGTGATGTTTCCATCCTGACCAGGGTGGATTTCCCCTGTGGGTGCCCATTGTATAAAATTCTTCAGAATTTCTGCCAAGCCATGCAAATACTTGGTTTAAACATTCTGTTTTCCATCTGTTCTCTTCAGCACTTGTGATCAGAGCAACAACTACGTTGTTGATAAGTTTGCAAGGAACGTGCTGTCCTCCATGCCAAGGGGGGCAGTGATCCTGCTCAGAGGAGACTTGCCAGGGAATGCTCTTCGTTACCTTCATTATTGTGAGGGGATGAGGCCAGATATCACCTTAGTGGACCAGGAGGTACGTTCAGAAAGTGCTGTTTAGAGAGGCAGATTTAAATATCAGCTGCAAAAGTTCAGTTGTTCCTTTGTCTCCTTAAAACTCATGATGTGGTAATAAATAAAATTGATTTTTTTTTAAGAGTCATGGGTAACCCTGGACTGGAGTGTGGTGTGCACATTCCTTTTTCACTGAGAAATGGGAAAAGGAAAAAAAAAGTTACAGGATGGGTCACCAGCACTTCCACTGCCACATCATCCTCACACCTGGCTTTGCAACTTGTTGGCAAACCCCAAACCCAATTCCTGGTGTTTAACCAAACCAAATCCCTGTTGTGTGTCTTACCAGCAGTGGCTGTTTTGTGGTGGAGTGAGGACCACGTGGCTCTGATCAGAAGGCACTGGTGACCCAGTCTGGTGCTGTGGTATGGCCATGGTGACCCAGTCTGACCTTGGTGACCCAGTCTGGTGCTGTGGTATGGCCATGGTGACCCAGTCTGACCTTGGTGACTCAGTCTGGCTGTGGTGACCCAGTCTGATGCTGTGATTTAACCATGGTGACCCAGTCTGGTGGTGTGGTCTGACCATGGTACCCCAGCCTGGCCATGGTGCCCCATTCTGGCCGTGGTGACCCAGTCTGGCTGTGGTGACCCAGTCTGATGCTCTGATTTAACCATGGTGCCCCAATCTGGCTGTGGTGCCCCATTCTGGCCATGGTGCCCCATTCTGGCCACGGTGACCCAGCATGACCATGGTGACCCAGTCTGATGCTGTGATTTAACCATGGTGACCCAATCTGGTGGTGTGGTCTGACCATAGTGACCCAGTCTGGCCACAGTGAGCCAGCCTGACCTTGGTGACCCAGTCTGGCCATGGTGACCCATTCTGGCCATGGTGACCCAGTCTGGTGCTGTGATGTGACCTTGGTGACCCAGCCTGGCCATGGTGACCCCGTTTGACCATGGTGACTCAGTCGGATGCTGTGATTTAACCATGGTGACCCAGTCTGGTGCTGAGGTGTGTCCATGGTGACCCAGTCTGACCTTGGTGACCCAGTCTGACCTTGGTGACCCAGTCTGGTCATGGTGACCCAGTCTAGTGCTGTGTGGGACCATGGTGACCCAGTTTGGACATGGTGACCCAGCCTGGCCATGGTGACCCTGTTTGGCCATGGTGACCCAGTCTGGTGCTGTGATTTAACCATGGTGACCCAGTCTGGTGCTGTGATCTGACCATGATTTAACCATGGTGACCCGTTCTGGCCTTGGTGACCCATTCTGGCCTTGGTGACCCAGTTTGGTGCTGTGATCTGACCATGGTGACCCAATCTGACCTTAGTAACCCAGTCTGGTGCTGTCGTGTGACCATGGTGACCCATTCTGGCTGTGGTGACCCAGTTTGGCCATGGTGACCCAGTCACTGCTGTGATTTACCATGGTGACCCATTCTGGCCATGGTGCCCCATTCTGGCCATGGTGCCCAGCCTGGTCTCGTGTCCCTGCTGACGCAGTTGGTGACATCCCTGAGCAAAAGGCCGTTCCTCCTGCAGAAACCATTTCTCCTGGCTGTGAATCTCCTGATTGCTGTTCAGATGGTGCTGACAACTTTCATTGCAGATGATGACTTACGGATGGTATTTACCCAAGCTGGCAAAGCACTTACCGGGCGTTCATTTTCCCGGGAACCGGTGGAATCCTGTGGAAGGAGCATTACCCGACGGGACACTCGCCTTTAATCTCCATCGTTTCCTCCAAGTAAATAAACAGTAAGCATTCCTTTCATATGTAACAGCTTTCCTAAAATCTCTGACCTTTTTTTTTCTTTTTTTTCCCCTCTTGAAATTGTTTATGGAACAGCTTGGTACTGCATCCAAAAGACCAATTTTCTCCACTGACTTCCTCCCCGGTGGCGAGATTATTTTTGCAATTAAAGCAAAATATCTCTGCAGAAGTAACTCCATCCGGATATAATATTGCCTGTTGTTTTGAGGTTGGTTTGGTTTTTACGAAGGAAGGAAAAAAAGGTGATCTGCAGAGTGTTTACTGATGATTTTTTTGTTGTTGTTGTCAATACAATTCATCACAGAGAATAGGAGCGTTCCTGTGTACTCAGAACGACGATGGTTGGAGAGCAAATTGCTGCTGCTTCTCCTTTGTGAACATTGTGGCCAACTGATTAGCATAGAATGAATGTATTCCAGGAATAATCATCATATAAAAATAGCTTAGTAAGAGTGGAGAAAGGATTAGATACTCACACGAATAAGAATAGCATCTGCATTTAGACTAGCTGGGGTGAGCCCTGCGAGGGTGGGGAGGCACAGGAGCACAGCCAGGTGCCAGTGGGCAGAAATAGGCTTCTGCTACAGCTTCTGGCCTGTTTGGGAGGTCCAGGAGAGAGAACAGGATGTGACTGCTCAGGATGGGCAGTGCCAGATGGGGAATTAATTTGTTTTCCACACTGCTCCAAATCATGCCCATGCTGATGGGAGATGTGCTGGGTGGGTGTGTTTGCTGCACAGTGTGCTGTGGTTTGGTTTGGTTTGGTTTGGTTTGGTTTGGTTTGGTTTGGTTTGGTTTGGTTTGCTCAGGGACGTTGGGTAGCCCATGGTCCCTGAGGTGGCTTCACCATTGCTCTCTCTGTTGGTTTTTTTGGCAGTAAGGAAGTGTTTGTCTGCATAGGTCTTCACGAGGGGGACTCAACCTGGAGAAGGAGCCACTCACTGTGGCCCTGGGGGACGTGTGAGAAGTTGGTTCCTTCTGGAGCTGTGTTTGACCCAGGAGAGTGGATTCGTCTCACAAGGAATCTCTATAACTGGACTGAAGACTATGGCAGGTACAAGGCAGAGGAGCCTCTGCTCCTTCCTGCTCGTCATTTT